>NW_027598144.1:0-53144 GCF_964194155.1 Cetorhinus maximus
CCCCCTCCTCTCCCACCTTCTCAGTCTGTGCCTATTCTGGCTCTGTCGCTCTCTCTCCCTCCCTCTCTCTCTCTCTCTCTCCCCCCCTCTCTCTCTCTTCTGGCTCTGTCTGTGTGTCTCCATCTCTCATTCTCTCTCCCTGTCTCTCTTTCTGTGTTCTCTCTTCTGGCTCTATCTTTGTGTATCTCTCTCTCTCTCCCTCTCCCTTCTGGCTCTGTCTGTCACTCTCTCCAAAACCCCCTACCCCTCTCTCTCTGTGCTCCCTCGCTCACCTCCCTTCACCTCCCCTTACCTCCACCTCCCCCCCTCCCTCTCTCCACCTCCCCCTCCCTCCCTCCCCATCTCTCTCTCCCCATCTCTCCCCCTCTCCCAACTCTCCCCCTCTCATTCCCCTCCTCTAACCCTCTCCGTTCCCTCCCTCCCCTCCTCTCACCCTCTCTTTTCCCCATCTCCCTCCGCTCCTCTACCCCTCTCCCTCCCCTCCCCCTCCCCTCCCCTCCCCCTCTCCCTCCCCTCCACTCCGCCCTCACTCTCCCCTCCCCTCCCTTCCCTCCTCTCCCCCTCCCCCTCTCCTCGCCCTCCCCTCCTCTCCCTCCCCTCCCCCTCTCCCTCCCCTCCCTCCCCTCCCCCTCCCCTCCTCTCCCTCCCCTCCCCCTCTCCCTCCATTCCTCCCCACCCTCTCCCTCCCCTCCTCTCCCCTCTCTCCCTCCCCTCCTCTACCCCCTCGCCCTCTTCTCCCCCTCTCCCTCCTCTTCCTCCATCCCTCACCCTCTCCCTAACCCCCTCCCGCTACCTCTATCTCCCCGCCTCCATCTACCTCCCTCCCTCCACCTCTCCTCTCCCTCCCTCCATCTCCCCGCTCCCTTACTCCTCCTCTCCCTCCTCCCACCCCCTACCCACTCCATCCCCGTTCCCTCCACCTCCCTCCCTCCCGATCTCTCCCCGCCCATCTCTCTCCATCTCCCTCCCCCTCTCCCCACTCCTCCCCTTCCCCCTCCTCCCTTCCTCTCCCCCTCCTCTCCCTCCTCTTCTCCTCTCTCCCTCGCCCTCTCCCTTGCTCCCTCTCTCCCTCTCTCCCTCCCTCCGCCTCTCCCCTACCCTCCCCCTTGCTCCCTCCACTTTCGTCTCCCCTTCCACTCTCCCCTCTCCCTCCCCCCCACCACCTCTCCCAACCCCTCTCCTTGCCCCTCTCCCCTCATCCCTCCCCCTCTCCTCATCAAACCCCCTCCCCTCATCCCTCCCCCTCCCCTCATCCCTTCCCTCCCCTCATCCCTCCTCATCCCCTCATCCCTCCCTCTCCCCTCATCCCTCCCTTTTCCCTCATCCCTCCCCCTCCCTTTGCCCTCATCCCTCCCCCTCCTTTTCCGCTAATCCCTCCACCTCCCTTTCCCCTCCACCCCCTCTCTCTCTCCCTACCCCTTCTCTCTTTCCCCCCTCCCTCCCCTCCTCCTCCCCCTCCCTCCTCCCCCTCCGTCCTCCCTCCCTCTCCCCCTCCCTCCTCCCTCCCTCTCCCCCTCCCTCTCCCCCTCCCTCTCCGCTCTCCCCCCTCCCTCTCCCCTCCCCCCTCCCCTCTCCCCCTCCCTCCCTCTCCCCTCCCTCCCTCTACCCTCCCCTCCACCCTTCTTCCCTCTCCCTCCCCCACCCCTCCCTCCCTCTCCTCTCCCCTCGCCTCCTTCTCCTCTCCCCTCGCCTCCCTCTCCTTCCCTCTCTCCTCCCCCTCCCCTCCACCCTTCTTTCCTCCCTTTCACCTCCTTCCCTCCCCCTCCCCTTCCTCACCCTCCGACTCCCTCCCTCCCCCCTCCCCCTCCCTCCCTCCCTGTCCCTCCCTCCCCCTCCCTCCCTCCCTCTCCCCTCGCCCTCCCTCCCTCTCCCCTCGCCCTCCCTCCCTCTCCCCTCGCCCTCCCTCCCTCTCCCCTCGCCCTCCCTCCCTCTCCCCTCGCCCTCCCTCCCTCTCCCCTCGCCCTCCCTCCTCTCCCCTCGCCTTCCCTCCCTCCCCCTTCTGCCCTCCCTCCCTCCCTCTCCCACTCACCTCCGTCCCACTCCCCCTCCCTCCCACTCCCCCTCCCTCCCACTCCCCCTCCCTCCCACTCCCCCTCCCTCCCACTCCCCCTCCCTCCCACTCCCCTCGCACCTGCTCCCCCTCCTTCCCTCTCCCCTCATCCTCCATCTCCCCTCACCCTCCCTCCCCCTCACCCTCCCTCCCCCTCACCCTCCCTCCCCCTCACCCTCCCTCCCTCCTTCCACTCCCCCTCGCTCCCTCTCCCTCCCTCCTCCCTCCCACTCCCCTCCCTCCTCCCTCCCACTCCCCTCCCTCCCACTCCCATCCCTCCTCCCTCCCACTCCCCTCCCTCCTCCCTCCCACTCCCCTCCCTCCTCCCTCCCACTCCCCTCCCTCCTCCCTCCCACTCCCTCCTCCCTCCCACTCCCCTCCCTCCTCCCTCCCACTCCCCTCCCTCCTCCCTCCCACTCCCCTCCCTCCTCCCTCCCACTCCCCTCCCTCCCACTCCCCTCCCTCCTCCCTCCCACTCCCCTCCCTCCCACTCCCCTCCCTCCTCCCTCCCACTCCCCTCCCTCCTCCCTCCCACTCCCCTCCCTCCCCCCTCACCCTCCCACTCCCCCCCACTCCCCCTCCCCCTCCCTCCCACTCCCCCTCCCCCTCCCTCCCACTCCCCCTCCCCCTCCCTCCCACTCCCCCTCCCCCTCCCTCCCACTCCCCCTCCCTCCCCCTCCCTCCCACTCCCCCTCCCTCCCACTCCCCCTCCCCCTCCCTCCCCCTCCCCCTCCCTCCCACTCCCCCTCCCTCCCACTCCCCCTCCCTCCCACTCCCACTCCCTCCCACTCCCACTCCCACTCTCTCCCACTCCCTCTCCCCCTCCCTCCCACTCCCCCTCCCTCCCACTCCCCCTCCCTCCCACTCCCCCTCCCTTCCGCCCCCCTCCCACTCCCTCCCTCCCGCCCCCCTTCCACTCCCTCCCTCCCGCCCCCCTTCCACTCCCTCCCTCCCGCCCCCCTCCCACTCCCTCCCTCCCACCCCCCTCCCACTCCCTCCCTCCCACCCCCTCCCACTCCCTCCCTCCCACCCCCTCCCACTCCCTCCCTCCCACCCCCTCCCACTCCCTCCCTCCCGCCCTCCCACTCCCTCCCCCTCCCACTCCCTCCCTCCCTCCCCCTCCCACTCCCTCCCTCCCTCCCCCTCCCACTCCCTCCCTCCCCCTCCCACTCCCTCCCTCCCCCTCCCACTCCCTCCCTCCCCCTCCCACTCCCTCCCTCCCCCCCCACTCCCTCCCTCCCCCCCCACTCCCTCCCTCCCCCCCCACTCCTTCCCTCCCGCCCGCCCCCACTCCCTCCCTCCCGCCCCCTCCCACCCCCCCCCTCCCACACCACCCCTCCCCTCTCAACCCCTCCCCTCTCTCCCAACCCCTCTGCCCTTCCCTCCCCCCTCACCTCCCCTCCCCCTCTCCCCCCCCCCCTCCCTCTCCCCTCCCTCTCCCCTCCCCCTCCCCTCCCCTCTCCCCTCCCCCTCCCCTCCCCCTCCCCTCCCCTCCCTCCCTCTCCCCCTCCCCCTCCCTCTCCCCCTCCCTCTCCCCCTCCTCCTCCCCCTCCCTCTCCCCCTCCCTCTCCACCTCCCCCTCCCTCTCCACACCTTTCCCCTCATCCCTCCCCCTCCCTTCCCCTGATCCCTCCCCCCTCCCTTTCCCCTCATCCCTCCCTTTCCCCTCCCCCTCCCCTTTCCCCTCCCCCATCCCTTTCCCCTCATCCCTCCCTTTCCCCTCATCCCTCCCCCTTCCTTTACCCTCATCCCTTCCTTTACCCTCATCCCTCCCCCTTCTTTTACCCTCATCCCTTCCTTTACCCTCATCCCTTCCCCTTCCTTTTATCTCCACCCCCTCCCTCTCTCTCTCTCTCTCTCCCTCCCCTCTCACCCCCCACTCTCTCTCTACCCACCTCACTCGCTCTCTCTCTCTCTGTCTATATTGGCAGCTCCCTGGTTTTTGAGTGAGCTTTAAGGGAAATTCTAAAGTGGAAGCCGCACCCACGTGTCTGCTTTTAAATGGAAACACAGACTTCTATTTTTATTTCTATCCCTTGTAATTAGAGTTGTCGGTTATTAAGCTTGTTGAAGCTTTCAATAAATCTTCAACATCAACAAAGTTAGTGAGAATGCAATGAGCCCCCCTATCCTCCCCATCCAGCTCCTGTGCAGTGAACAACTCCAATGTCACTCCATCTTTTCTACAATTCTGGTTCTTTAAGTCAATGAGAAGCCACACGTTAATCCTAAACAGAACCCTCTATTTACACCATCACTGCTCCCAAAGGCTGACACTGTAAACACAATTCTCTCTCCCACTCTTCTACCCCATTTATTGAATACCCGTCTATTGAATCTGAGACACAGCCACAGTACTGTCTCTGGAGTCTTGCTACACTCTCCAGATTTGAACTTTTGCAATCATTTTGTAGCCTGTGCAAATCTCATCTCTATCAGTGACCCCTGCTCCAACCAGTTCATCCATCAGAGTCGGGAATGACATCGAGATCCTGGGCTCCTCCAGATTTCGGATTCAACTCTCTGTAATTTGTTGGAGGGAAAGCTGGCATTTATCTAGTGCATTTCATGACTTCAGAATGTCCCAAAATGCTGTAGAAGTGTAGTCACTGCTGCTGAAAATGTGGGAGCCAATTTGTGTACAGAAAGCTGCCACAAAAAGCAATATGATAATTGCAAGTTGCTCAGTATTTTTTAGGTTTGGGATAAATATTGAACAGGACACCAGGGAGAATGCAACTCCTGTCCTTTGAAATAATGCCATGAGATCTTTTACGTCCGCCTGGGTTTAACAACTCATCCAACAGGCAGCACCTTCAGCAATGCAGCACTCCCTCAGTACTGCACTGGAATGACAGTCTGGACTTTCTTCAAGTTATGAGAGTGGGATTTGAAGCCACAATCTTCTGATTCAGAGAATGCTACAAACTGAGCCATGACTGACATTTTGAAAGCCACAGTCCTAGCTCAGGCCTGGCAGGATATACACTTGGCACGACTGTATTGTGGGACACAGCCCTCCAACTTCTCTCCTGTAGTGCAACAGTGTTGCATAGGCCTTTACTGAGTGTAGCAACCCTTCCTGCCCCCACCCCTGAAAGGGAGGAAAAATCTCATTGTAGGACAAAAAGCAAAGACTAAAATGGGAGATGAAATCTCCCTGTAGAGCCTTTTCACATCCTGTCTGAAATACTGAGAATCCCACCTCTGAATAGCACCCTTCTCTTTCACTACAACAGCAGCACCAACTTGCATTTATATAGCACCTGTAAGCAGGGAGTAAAATGACCCAAAGCTGTGTTTTCAAACAAAGTTTCATATGGATTGACAGAAGGAGACATTAGGACTGTTAGAGGTAGGTTATAAGGAGTGTTTTAAAGGAGGAGAGAGAGATAGAGAGGTATGAGGAGGAATTCTGGAGCTTCCTAGGCAACTAAGACATGGCCACCAATGGTGGAGCTATTAAAATCAAGGGTGGTCAAGAGGCCAGAGTTGGAGGAACCCAGAGATTTCAACAACTTGTGGAGCTGGAAGCGGTTACAGAAATGAGGCCAGAGTGAGGTTTGAAAACAAAAGGTGAGAATTTTAAAATTGAGGCATGGCTTAACCGGAAGCCAATGTGAGTACAGGGCTGGTGAATGAATGTGACTTGGCGCGACTTGGGATTTGGCTGCAGAGATTTGGATGATTTCAAGTTGATGAAGGGTGAGCCAGGAGAGCAGAGGAATTTGTCAAGTCTGGAGAGGTCAAAGGCATGGACAGAGTTGTAGCACCAGCTAAGCTAAGACCGGGGCGGAGTTGGGTGGTGGTACAGAGGTGGAGAAGAAACATCAACACTGATTATCAGCAGCCGCCAACCAAGGGCCAGAGCCTTTCTGCTCGACTTTTGGAGATTGACTTTTGGAGCAGACTTGGGCTGTTTAAAATGATAAAAATGGATTTGACAGGGTAGGTTGTGAGAAACTATTTCACTTGGTGGGGTGAGTCCACATTGGAGCAATGAGGAGTATCAGCACTCACTTTTACAGAAATGGTAGTCAAATTCCACCCCCCCCAATGCTGGAGCCAATTCAAATGTCGAGAATGAATAATAAATTTTTGAGGTGAGGGTATGGATGTGGAATGAAGATACAGATCAACCGTGAGCTGAATGGTGGAACTAGCCAAACCCCAATAGCTCCAGAAACAGTGGCTAGTTCTTCCTCTCCCTCTGGTACGGAGGCTAGTTGTAGCAGGTCTGTCTGTCATCATGTAGAGCAGTCATTGAGGGTTGACATTGCCTGTTAGGGGGTAAGCCTTGCTGCTGGGGCAGCAGCGGGAGAGGGGGAGTGGAGGGAAGGGCTGAGCCGCTAGGGGCAGCAGCGGGGTAGGGGAGACGGGGGCGGCGCTGCTGAGCTGAGCCGCTAGGGGGCGGCAGCGGGGGAGGGGAGACGGGGCGGCGCTGCTGAGCTGAGCCGCTAGGGGCGGCAGCGGGGGAGGGGGAGACGGGGCGGCGCTGCTGAGCTGAGCCGCTAGGGGCGGCAGCGGGGGAGGGGAGACGGGGCGGTGCTGCTGAGCTGAGCCGCGAGGTCCGGAGCTGTTTGCCGGCAGCGGAAGTTGCTGTGAAAAGGCCTTTTTCATCGCTCGGCTGATGCGGCCGGATTGAGAGCGAGAGCCGAGGCCGGAGCGAGACTCAGGTAAACGCCGGCACCGACTCCCAGCTCCTGGCCCGCGAGATGGACTCGAGCGCCGTGGGATGGACTTGGACTCGGGGGCCGCATGATGGACTCGGGCCCGGGGGCCGCGGGATGGACTCGGGCCCGGGCTCGGGGACCGCGGGATGGACTCGGGCCCGGGGACCGCGGGATGGACTCGGGCCCGGGCTCGGGGGCCGCGGGATGGGACTCGGGCCCGGACTCGGGGGCGGCGGGTTGGGACTCGGGCCCGGACTCGGGGGCGGCGGGATGGGACTCGGGCCCGGACTCGGGGGCGGCGGGATGGGACTCGGGCCCGGACTCGGGGGCGGCGGGATGGGACTCGGGCCCGGACTCGGGGGCGGCGGGATGGGACTCGGGCCCGGACTCGGGGGCCGCGGGATGGGACTCGGGCCCGGACTCGGGGGCCGCGGGATGGGACTCGGGGGCCGCGGGATGGGACTCGGGCCCGGACTCGGGGGCCGCGGGATGGGACTCGGGCCCGGACTCGGGGGCCGCGGGATGGGACTCGGGCCCGGACTCGGGGGCCGCGGGATGGGACTCGGGCCCGGACTCGGGGGCCGCGGGATGGGACTCGGGCCCGGACTCGGGGGCCGCGGGATGGGACTCGGGCCCGGACTCGGGGGCCGCGGGATGGGACTCGGGCCCGGACTCGGGCTCGGGGGCCGCGGGATGGGACTCGGGCCCGGACTCGGGCTCGGGGGCCGCGGGATGGGACTCGGGCCCGGACTCGGGCTCGGGGGCCGCGGGATGGGACTCGGGCCCGGACTCGGGCTCGGGGGCCGCGGGATGGGACTCGGGCCCGGACTCGGGCTCGGGGGCCGCGGGATGGGACTCGGGCCCGGACTCGGGCTCGGGGGCCGCGGGATGGGACTCGGGCCCGGACTCGGGCTCGGGGGCCGCGGGATGGGACTCGGGCCCGGACTCGGGCTCGGGGGCCGCGGGATGGGACTCGGGCCCGGACTCGGGCTCGGGGGCCGCGGGATGGGACTCGGGCCCGGGCTCGGGGGCCGCAGGGTGGGACTCGGGCCCGGGCTCGGGGGCCGCGGGGTGGACTCGGGCCCGGGCTCGGGGGCCGCGGGATGGGACTCGGGCCCGGACTCGGGGGCCGCGGGATGGGACTCGGGCCCGGACTCGGGGGCCGCGGGGTGGGCTCGGGGGCCGCGGGGTGGACTCATGTTCTTCATGCGGTTCCATCGCACTCGACGGAGCCTCCGTCTCTTTTGTTTCCCCTCCCTCCCTCCCTCCCTCCCGCCGAGCTTTATTCAGGTGGTGATAAAGAGGGGCGGTTATCCCAGTGAGAGTGAACTGGCTGCTTGTCGTCAATGCCAGTGAGCAACGTAGAAACTGTTGAAGGCAGCTTTGTGCCTCTTTGTGAATGAGGGGAGTGTGGAACAGAGTTGACCGCATCACCTCGAGCCCCCAAAGCCTGAGGCGCAATTCAGAAGCGAATTCTCTTCACTTGCCTGGTAAATGCAGCTTGAACACTCGAAGCCAGACACCATCCTGAAGAAAGCAGCCCTCTTGATCAGCACCCACCCATCACTTTAAACATTTACTCACTCCCATTGCACAGTAACAGCAATGTGTACCATCTACAAGATGCACTGCCGCAATTCTCTGAGCCTCCTTAGACTGGACAAGACGCATGGGAACATCTCCAACCATGTGCGATGTAGAAACACAAGTCTTTTTCCAATTCTATGTATCGTTCCAGGGAATCTCTCTCCAATTCAATACCCTGGGCAACACAACAGGAATCAAGGACAGGAAAACTAAAAATTTTATCTACAAGTTTTCATCCTGACTTAGAACTGTATCACTGTTCCTTCACTGTCGCTTGGTGGAAAACCTGGAATTCCCTCCCTAACAGCACTGTGGGTGTTGTCAAGGACATCTAGGGGTGGGCAACAATTACTGGCCTTGCAAGCCCCATCCAGGGAACTGATCTTTTTCTTAACAAGATAAAATACCTGTAACCTGTATTGATGATGTTAGTTGTGAAGTAAGTATTGACCAGGACACTATGGGAGAACTCCCCTATTTTTTGAAGTGTCTATGGGATCTTTACATTCATCTGAGGGTGGATGGGCTCATCTGAAAGACGCACTGTCTTCTATCGTGCAGCAATCTCAGCTGGATAATGGGCTCGAGTCACTTGGCCTGAAGCTTGAGCCCAACATCTCATGGCTTGGGTGAGAGTGCTACCTACCTACTGAGCAAAGCCAAGGAAATTGGTGAGAATGCTGTCTGGCTTATCAGTCACTCGATGCAGATATCTGTGAAAGTTTGATTTCAGTATGATGGGAACAGCATGCACCCAGTAGCCTGTCTGTCATCATCCGTGTTAAAATAAGCTCGAGATTCTGGTAACGGGCTGTGTGCCCGACAGCTGTGGGAGATCAAAAGGCAGAAGGCCTGTACAGCTGCTCTTATTGCTTGTAACGCCCCCTAAACTAACAACAGTTGTGTGAAAGCGTAAGCCTAGTTTGGAGTGTTAGACTAATGTTATTCTGGGCAGTATAAACACTGAGATTAGTTGTGCTGGAGATACATGGGCCCTTGTTTTGCCCACACCTTCCCCAATAACGTGTGCCTCGATGGGTTGGCACTTGGGTTTTATAGAACTCTGTCATGGCCTTTGTGCTTGCCGAGCTTTTGTGCTCTCCTGCTAACCCACAAACTCGAGGGTGGGTGTGATCCCGGCCTCACCATTAGCATTGTGATCAATGGCATCTCATGCCAATGTACAGACATTGAAAGTGCCCAAGTTTGCTCGTTTGGTGAGCTGGGTCACCTTTGCGAACCCCCACCTCAGTACTTGTCTGTTACCCTAAGCCTTTATTTTAGTTGTTGTTCGTTCTCTTTCAGATTAGAAACGTTCTCTTCATGCTTAGTGACAGTTTGATGACCCTTGACACTGAGGTGCAGACAACAATGGATCAATCTGATTACAGTTCCGATGGAGGACTGCACGTTACGCTGACACTCCGACTGCTTATGCATGGCAAGGTACCTGACTAAGGAGCTGCTAAGCCCGGGCGTGAACCACAGGCACTCTTACCCATATTTTGTATTTGGCTCCTAGCGCCTTTCCCAGACTCCTCGGTGTATTGCCGCTGGATGGAACTTCATGTGGGTTTGGAATGCCTTTCAGGTGTCAACCAAAAGGGCAGCCTGTATCCATGCACAGTGCTGTGGTGATTAATGGGGGCAGTATTGTGGAGGTAATGTTAACTGGGGTGATAATCTGGAGAACAGGAGTTCGAAGTCCCACCTTCGTAGTTTTAAATTCAATTTAATAAAACTAGTACCAGTAAAAGTGACAGTAAAACTGATCATCATTAGGGAAGGAATCTTGCAATTTGTACATGATGCCAGTTCTATACCAACCTGGTTGACTGGTAGCTGCCCTCTAGCAGGCTGGAGCAAAGTGGTACCAGTGGTTAAAGATGGCAGCCCATCCCCAGTTTGGGCATTAAATGCTGGCAGTCCTCACAACTCTTGAACTTTAAAAGAAATGCTGATCACTCTTGAACCAGAGTTGATCCTGATCCCCAATGTCACCAACCCACACCAGTGTAGCTAGACCCCAAACACACTTTCTAATCTGATAACTGCTTTTTCTTTCTGTTCCCTCACAGGAGGTTGGCAGCATCATTGGAAAGGTAAGTACCCATTTCCGTTCCTCTGACTTTTAACAAACCGATTTCTCTCTTGTACCTTCCTTGGTTGTTTTTGGTGATTTTACTTACTCAAATTTTATTTTTCAGAAAGGTGACACGATAAAGAGAATGCGGGAGGAGGTGAGTTCTGTCGGCGTCTGGTTGCTAAAGCTTCATGATAGTGATTAGCGGGTTGGAGCTCGCCTAGTGGCCCAGGGCCATGAGGTCACATTGTGTTGGAATATAATCCCACTGCTTTTGGTGCCCCAGTACCTCATCAATGCCCAGTCTGACTGCTAGACCTGTCCCATGTGGCAGTGCCAAACTACCATGATGGAGGGCACCCTCACTGTGGAAGCAAGACTTAGCTTCACAAGATCCATACGCTGCTTAATCCTATTGGTGCTAACATGGAAAGATGTGTTTGTGGAATATTGATTGCTGGGAATAAGGCCAAATAGATTACCCCCTCTTGTCGGTTCCCCCACTACCTTATTTAAACCCAGTCTTGTAGTTATAATTCTCAGAGCTTGATCTCCAACTTTAATCAAAGGGCTTGCAGTGGGAGAGGACTTTAAATATAGAATAACACGTACCCAGGAGCAGTTTATCAATGGGGTCATTTTGTAAATGAATAGAGTAATGGATACCCAAGTGTAAATTACAGGCAGGAATCCCGTCCAGAGGTTTGGGGTGGTTTATATACAGAATAATAAATACCTGGGAGTGAATTACAGGCAGGAATCCAGCCCAGGGGTTCATGGTGGTTTTTATATATAGAATTACAGATATCCAGGAGTTAGAGGCTGGAATCTAATCGAGGGGTCAGGGTGGTTTATCTAAACATTCCCTGCCTTGCTCTGTATATCCAGATATATGTGCCCTGTTTCTTTTCTGCAGAGCAGTGCCCGTATCAATGTATCTGAAGGTTCATGCCCTGAACGCATCATCACGATCACCGGTTCAATGGAGGCTGTCTTCAAAGCGTTCACAATGATCACAGGCAAACTCGAGGAGGTATGTCCATACTGCAGTATGTGTATGAAGAGACGTGCAGAGTGAATGCAGCAATGTGTGACGCACAGAGTGGGTGAGGCTCATGGGCTTCTCCAGGGAAACACTTTGGAATTTACACCCAGTGAGAGGCAGATTCTTCAGTTCTTTCACTCAAATTTCTAGTCCTTTCTCTGGTGGAACCTCACTTGATGAACCGCAGCTTTGAAAATGGCAGTGATTTTTTTTGTGTGTGCGTGCTTATGAGGGCTGCTGGTGTTAAAAATGGTGAGCATTTCTAGCTTCATCCTTATCTAGAACATAGTCATAATCCACCACACTCTGGGCAGGAACAGCACAGGGTTAGCTACAGAATAAAGCTTCCTCTACACTGTCCCCATCAAACACTCCCAGGACAGGTGCAGCACAGGGTTAGATACAGAGTAAAGCTCCCTCTACATTGTCCCCATCAAACACTCCCAGGGCAAGTGCAGCACGGGGTTAGATACAGAGTAAAGCTCCTTCTACACTGTCCCGATCAAACACTCCCAGGGCAGGTACAGCAAGGGGTTAGATACAGAGTAATGCTTGTTTTCTTCGCACTGGAGCTCAAGATAAGGACAGGACCAATCTCAGCACTGATCAGCACCTGGTGACACTCAACTATGTTGGCTCTTACATTAAGAATGGCAGTTTTGGTTGGGATATTGAAGGTATCGTGTGTTCCTGGAACTGAACCATGTCCTTGGTTGCAGGCATCCTATTCTTTGCCGTCCCATCCTCCCCTCCTTTCCTTACTGACCTGCTTTGGCTCTCTGCCTCAAATTTAAATATTCTCATCTTTGTTTAAATCCCTCCATGACCTCACCTCTCCCCTTGCCGCGCTATTCAATTCTATGTCTTTAAATATCACTATAAATGCAAGTCTTTTTTTGACTGCCTAGGTCACAGGCTGTGGAATTGCCTCCTTAAAACCTCTCCATTTCCATCTTTCCTTTACAACCCTCCGTAAACAGTCAGCTGGAATCAAGCTTTTGGTGATACCTTGGAATGTCTCCTCCATTGTCAGTGTTTTTCCTTGCAACTCTGAAGCATCTAGAAACGGGTTTTTTGCATTAATTAAAAATAAGTTGTTCTTCCACCCCTCCCGCTTTCCTCCATTCCTTTCTTCAATGGCCAGGAGCCATTGTTGCTGACACTCTACAATTTGAAGGTCCTTGTCTGTCTCTTGGTTCCAGGATCTCACTACGTCCAGCATGAGTGATGTTGCGAGGAGCAAGCCCCCCGTTACACTACGCCTGGTGATTCCTGCCAGTCAGTGCGGCTCACTGATAGGAAAAGGAGGCTCAAAGATTAAGGAGATCCGAGAGGTGAGTTATTTGGGAAGTTCAGCCAGCGACAACGAGTGCAGGAGTCTGGCCCCAACTGAGGGTAGCTCACTTCTAGCTTTGTGCCGTCAAAGCAATTGAAGTGGGAATAGCATTACTAATTCTAGTCCCCTACCACTGTTCAGTAAACCAATGCCGATGCCAACAATAACCCTGTATCAAACAAACTCGTCTCCACGTGATTGTGTACTTCCTGTAGTTTATGCATCAGTGCAGCATTGCGCACTCCTTGCAGATAGTTAGGGGTGGGGCTGGTGATGTAAACCCCTTTCCCAGCAGGTGTTTCCTTTTCCCTGTTCAACCAGGCTGAGATCAGGAATTCCACATCATGGAACAGCGGGTACAAAAAACACAAATTGTGGATGAACAACAGAACGAACCTGCTTCCTGCTACTCCCTGTCTTGAATGAGAGCAGAGAAAGTTAAAGGGAGATGTAATAGAGGTTTTGAAAATATGGGTTTTTATAGAGTAAATAAGAATTTCTTTTGCATTCGCAGGTGGCTTGGTAAGCAGAGGACACAGATTTAAAAGAATTGTCAAAAGAACCAGGGTAGAGTTGAGAATTTTTACACAGCAAATTGTAAGCTGGATTGCACTGCCTGAAAGGGTAGTGGAACCAGATTCAATAATTTTAAAAATTACATAGAATTGCAAAGGAAAGAAGTAGCAGAATTATGGGGCTAATGAGATAGCTGTTTCAAAAAGCCAGTATGGGTGTGATGGGCCAAGTGGCCTGCTTCAATGTTAGATTCTGCAACTACCATGTGATACTGGGGGAGGGTTTGACTCTGCTCCCATTGCCCAGGAGGGTGCAAACAATTAATTGGGAAACCAGTCATCATGAGAGGCGAGAGTTTGACCCCAGAGTCCATCACAGGGAGAGGAACACGGGATTTTCTGTGACAAGATGCTGAGATTGACGTTTTCACTGGCCAGATGTTGTGACCTACTGGTGTTCATGTTGAAAACTTAAAGCAGCTCAGTTCTCTTATTTTCTGTAGTCTACTGGAGCTCAGGTCCAGGTAGCTGGAGACTTGCTGCCAAACTCGACCGAGCGTGCAGTCACCATCTCTGGAACCCAGGATGCCATCATTCATTGCATCAGGCAGATCTGTGCAGTCATTCTGGAGGTAAGGGCACATCTTTGAATTGCGAGAAGCGGTGGGGGGGCAGCAGCACTAGTAGACTCCTCCTGGTTGGTGATTTGAGTTCGCAGCAGAGTAACAGCAACTCTAATTGGACACTGGGTCTTCAGGAAGCTGCGCAACAGAATGAATGCGGACAATCCTAAATTTTTTTGAATAAGACGCACTGAGGAATGGGATACAGTTTGAAGTGTTGTGTACCTGGCCTGTGACTGTTTGGGGCAGTGTAGACAGAGCTTTACTCTGTACCTAACTCTGTGTTGTACCTGCCCTGGGAGTGTTTACTGACACTAAACTGGAGATTGTTCCATCCACCAGCAGTAACATCCCTGAAGTTAATGCATCTGAGATTCATGAGATTATCTGGAGTGTGATGTTAGGCAGCAGAAAGAGGTTAGAGGAGGGTAGAGATTTCGGGCCAATGAGGTCAGAACTCCCCCCTTATTAGTGATTATAGGACTGAAAAGACCTGGGTTCATAAAACAATGAAAGGATTAATAAGAGGAATCATGATAACTTTCTGGAAAACTAAAGTAGAAGTACAGAACAGGAAGCTAATAACTAATAAAGAGGAAATCCTCATTATTAGTTACAAGCTGGTGACGGGCCAGGTTCTACAGCACAGGGGCAACACAAAGACAAGAAAATAGTGAGGTACTGACACATACTTGGCCTTTAAAACCCTCTAGGTTGGAGGAGGAAAGGATGAATAAAGGAGGGGTAGAGCTGGGAAAGAATGAACTGGAGTGAGACACATTGCGATGGCTCCAGATTCCATTAGGCTGAGTGCATGGGTGGGATTCTGTATTTTCAACTTGGGAATAAGTTCAGAACAGAGGTGGCCAACAGTAAAACAGAGACAAATAGACAGATGGGAAAGGTTGTGATGAAATGCATGGGTCGGATGCTAGAGGTGGGAAAGGAGGCACCTCCAAAATAAACTGTTTTGCATTCAGTGTGGAGCCTTGTTTGGTGTTCTTGAGCCTTGGTCTTTCCAGACAGTTTCTTGCTGTGCTAAAAGATGGCTTTGGAGCAAAATCAGCTTCAGCAGTGGAGGATCTGGACCCTGAATCTGCTGAGATCTCTGCTTTTACATGACCTGTGAGCTGGGGGTGCTTAATTGATGAGTGTATTCAAGAATGAGTGGATAGATTTTTGGATAGCAAGGGAATTGAGGGATATGAGGATAGGGTAGAAAAACAGCATTGAGATAGGAGATTAGCCATGATCTTTTTAAGTGGTGGAGTAGGTTGACAAGGTCATATGGCCTACTGTTCCTATTTTGTGTGCTATTATGGTACTAATCATTGTATTTCTTGTCCTATTTAGTCTCCACCCAAAGGCGCCACCATTCCCTACCGTCCCAGCCTTGGGCCTGGACCTGTTGTATTCTCTGGTGGACAGGTAAGCACAACTGGCACTTGAGCATCAACTCCCTGTCTGCAAGTTTCACCCATTCCTTGCTCCCTTATTAACAGCGTAATAACCTGTGGTGGCATTGATGGCCATTTTTAATGTACGAACCTATTGGAGTGTCCACCCAAAAGGGGGCTTGGTGAACCCTATGCTCCAGTCATACCTCCAATGGACCCACCTCCCCTTTGAGAGAAAACCGCTGGTGCTGCCAGGGATAAGGGGAGTTTGTATGTCGTGAGGTAGATAGGTCATAGATACAAGCTCTGGCAGGCCAGGGTGGGGAGTGGGAGAAGGGTGACTGTGACTGTGGCACGTGTCAATGGCATAGTTACTCATGCACAATGTAAAGATCTGCCACGGGACACAGTGAGGTGGGCCAAATGAGGTTGGATTTGAGCAGGCAACATTCTCTCTCTTTGGTTGTTCGACCTCAATGAGGCTGAGTAGAATGACCAATCTGAGACTAGACTGAAAAGCTTCCACTTTTGACAGGGTTAGGCCTTGTTTTGCATTTGTATAATAACCCCTCTCCAATACTTTAGAGGTACTGACCCTTTTCAAATAGCCAGTTAAACTTGAATTAATGCTCAGGCTTTAATTTTCAATTATTAATCTGTGCAGTCGAGGCATTGAGTTCAGCCAACGCCATGGTTGAGTGGTGACCCTGGATCCAACCCTGGTGTAAGCTTTAGACCCTCCACCATGCAGGTATAGCAAGTACCATACCAAGTCAAAAACAGAAACAGAAATACCTGGAAAAACTCAGCAGGTTTGGCAGCATCGGCAGAGAAGAGCACAGTTGACGTTTCGAGTCCTCATGACCCTTCAACAGAACTAAGTAAAAATAGGAAAGGGGTGAAATATAAGCTGGTTTAGCCGGGGATGGGGGGGGTTGTTGTTGGGACAAGCAGCCAGTAATAAGTGGAGATAACCAAAAGATGTCACAGACAAAAGGACAAAGAGGTGTTGAGGTGGTGATATTATCTAAAGGAATGTGCTAATTAAGAGTAGAAAGCAGGACAGACAAGGTACAGATAGCTCTAGTGGAGGTGGGGTGAAGGAATACTAAAAGGGCTAAAAGGTAGAGATAAACAATGGGTGGAAATATGTTTAAAAATAATGGAAATAGGTGGGAAAAGAAAAATCTATATAAATTATTGGAAAAAACAGAAAGGAGGGGGAAGAAACGGAAAGGGGGTGGGGATGGAGGAGAGAGTTCAAGATCTAAAATTGTTGAACTCAATATTCAGTCCGGAAGGCTGTAAAGTGCCTAGTCGGAAGATGAGGTGCTGTTCCTCCAGTCAACGCAAACTGGAGGAACAGCACCTCATCTTCCGACTAGGCACTTTACAGCCTTCCAGACTGAATATTGAGTTCAACAATTTTAGATCTTGAACTCTCTCCTCCATCCCCACCCCCTTTCCGTTTCTTCCCCCTCCTTTTTGTTTTTTCCAATAATTTATATAGATTTTTCTTTTCCCACCTATTTCCATTATTTTTAAATGTATTTCCACCCATTGTTTATCTCTACCTTTTAGCCCTTTTAGTATTCCTTCACCCTACCCCCACTAGAGCTATCTGTACCTTGTCTATCCTGCTTTCTACTCTTAATTAGCACATTCCTTTAGATAATATCACCACCTCAACACCTCTTTGTCCTTTTGTCTGTGACATCTTTTGGTTATCTCCACTTATTACTGGCTGCTTGTCCCAACAACAACCACCCCCCTCCCCGGCTAAACCAGCTTATATTTCACCCCTTTCCTATTTTTACTTAGTTCTGTTGAAGGGTCATGAGGACTCGAAACGTCAACTGTGCTCTTCTCCGCCGATGCTGCCAGACCTGCTGAGTTTTTCCAGGTATTTCTGTTTTTGTTTTGGATTTCCAGCATCTGCAGTTTTTTGCTTTTACCATACCAAGTCTGCTGGCATTCTCCCCAAAGAATGAAAGTGCACCTGATGCTCAGTGGCTGGATATCTAACCTCAGCCCCTGGGCTATTGTGCCTCGGATTCTGCTGCACGCACTTGCGCTGTTCTCCTAGTGAAGCCAGGGCCCACGTGGCCGCTCCCAGACAGGGGGCTGAGGGTGGGGGCTCGGAGCTTTTGGAAGTAGGTGCTTGAGGTAGCAGTCTGTATGATGCCACTTCACTCCTGTGGAGTCTTTTATTGGTGTCTCTTCTTCGACTTAACACATTTTCTATGAAAATATACAGGAGTTGGAGAAGTAGGGTGAATTAGAATGAGGGATTAATTCGGTGAAGTGCTGACTCACTAATGGGATTTGCGACTGCTGCTGCTTTCTCGGGAGCTGGAATTTTCTGTCCTCTAAATATAAAGCTACCTGCTGGTCCCTGTACTTGTATTCTGCTGTGTCCAGTCATCCCCCTCACAACGATTGCGAAACTGGAGAGACTCTCTCTGTAACACGCCCCTCACTAATCCTCTGATTCCTCTGCTTTAATGCGGAGCCCGTAGTTACATTCTCCACAAGCTAATTCCTGTGGAAAGCTGCCTCTGAATGAATCTGCCTTCACTGTTGCATGGAATTATATAGACTATACAACACAGAAACAGGCCATTTGGCCAAATAGTCCATCTTGGTGTTTATGTTCCAAGTGTACTCCTCCCATCCTTCCTCATCTAACTCTTATCAGCATAAGCCTCCAATCCTTTCTCTTTCATGTGCTCACCCAGCCTTCCCTTAGTTACATCTATACTGTTCACCTCAATTACTCCCTATGGTATAGAGTTCCACATACTTATCACTCTCTGTTACAAAATTTCTTCTGAATTCCCTATTTGATTTTTTTCATCAGCTTGTATTGGTGGCATGAAGTTTTGCTCTTCCCATGAGTAAAAACTCTGTACCTGCTCTGTAAAAACCTGTCCATTCTAAAGACCTGTATTAGGTCACCCCTCAGCCTTTTCCCTAAGAAAATGAGAGAGCCAGCCTTTACATCCTTTCCTAGTGGGTATAATCACGCAGTTCTGCTGTCAACAAATGTTTGTGAACTGCAGGAAAATGCATCTCCTCAGCCCAGTCAAACTCTATCATGATAATTTGCTGCTGCTGCACTAATCACAGACTGACTGCTGCCCAGTTACTTTTTGCACAGGTGTTAAAGAAATTGCATTTTTATGGCACTTTTCAGAATGCCCCAAGCACTTTGCATCCAATGAAGTATCTTGGAAGTGTAGTCACTGTTGGATTGTTGGAAGCTCAGCAACCAATTTGCACCAGTAAGGTCCAGTAACAACCAGACAATGTTTGGTGATGTTGGTTGAGGGATAAATATTGGCTGGGACACCGGGGAGACCTTCCCTACTCTTGAAAAATGGGATCTTTTACATCCATCCGAGAGGGCAGATAGGGCCTTGGTTTAACGTCTGAACTGAAAGACGATATCTCCAACAGTGCAGCACTCCTTCAGTGCAACACTGGAGTGTCAGTCTAGATTTTTTATCAAGTCTCCAGGCTGGGGCATGAACCCTTTGACTCAGAAGTGAGAGTGCTACCACCTACGGCTCAGCTACGGTTCTGTGCTGTTTAAGATTATGTACGCTTTTATTTGTCACATGCTGCCTGGGTTCTCCTGTCTCCTTCCAAGAATAAAAAACAGTTTTTCAGGTAAACTCTTTAGGGAGTTGGTTACTAGAGGTGATGAGAGACACAAACCCCTTCATTCTGGCTAGAGGCCGAGTCTCTTGTGGCTTTTAGTGGGACATATTCAAACAGTGCCTTATTCTGTAAAATTCTCTTTCAGGCCTACACCGTCCAGGGGCAGTTTGCAGTCCCTCATCCAGATGTAAGTGAAATTCAAATAATTGTAGCTTGTTATAGAAGATAATTTGTTTTGAGAAGCCAGTTGGGAATGGGAATCTGGCTGATTAGTTGTCCTACCCCATTCAGCCCCCTTTCCCATGGGTCCGGGGCACTCAGTTCAATCATGGGGCCTCAGACTGCCCTTTTGGGTGAACACACAGCCCTGATCCTTTCCTGGACGGTGTATTTATCCACGCAGCCATTGAGAGAGAGCTGCAGTGAATCTTTTATTGACCAACCCACTCTCCTCCCATTAGACAGTAACCTCGTGATGTGCAAGGAGACTCCTTGGAGGCAGGCAGACAGACCATGTTCTTGATGATTGAGCAGGCGATTGTAGCTACCAACTCAATGCCACTTGGAAATCCAGACTGCTTAGCCAAGAGACTGGCACTATAGCTGCTGGTGGATTTACTGCTCATCTGTTCAGTGAAATGACCGGTTATGGAGTTACAGGCACCTGTCTTGTTAGCTAATCTCTTGACGGGAAGATCAGTTTTATTTCTTGCTCCGGTGTGCGTGTGTGTACTGCTGATTGTCCTTGTGTAAAGAATGGTCATTGTGGGTGAGGACAGCATTCCGTTTGAATTTCTGCCATCCGGAATGAGCCGCCAAACCAAGGAGAGGCGGGCGCAGAGAGATAAAAATTCACACAATGCCGCCCTTTGAGCAGTGAATACCTCAGGCCCACACTGTCACTCGCAGCCTGTGTCAGATTAAGTTCCTGCTTTCTTTCTGCTACAGCTGAGCTCACATCCCCAAAATGACACTTTGTCATGAGCTTTCATTTTTGAATAAAGATTTCTATTGAAAATGCAGGGCAGAGGCGGCTGAGTGGTGCAGGGAGTCAGACACTAACTACTTTTACAGCAAGGCTGTTTTTATTCAGACTCTGGGAGACCGCTTTCTCTGAACCATGGACACGCTCCTAGAATCTGATTTACAACAACATCAGTTTAAAAAATAAATTCAAACAAAGTGCTTTGCCAGTCGTTCAACCTGAGGGGCTGTGTTTGAAACCAGCCTGGGATAGAAGTCTCCACTTTTTAAAGTTCTTTCATGGGACATGGGCATCACTGGCAAGGCCAGCATTTGTTGCCCATCCCTAATTGCCCTTGAAACTGAGTGGCTTGCTAGGCCATTTCAGAGAGCATTTAAGAGTCAACCACATTGCTGTGGGTCTGGGGTCACATGTGGGCCAGACCAGGTAAGGGTGGCAAATTTCCTTCCCTAAAGAACATTAATGAACCAGATTGATTGTCGTAAAAACCTATGATAGTAATGGTGACCATGAAACGGAGTCTAGCTTTAAATTCCAGATTTTATTGAATTGGATGGATTTGAACCCATGCCTCCAGAACATAAACCTGGATTACCAGTTCAGTGGCGTTACCATTTTGCCACTGTCTTCAACTGCATGGCTGTTAAGGGTCTCTTGAAATGATTTTGGTAATCTCAGGCCAGTGGCACGATTAAAACTGCCCCTAATTGGCAGAAGGCACGGAGACCACAAGATGACTGGTATAGGAAATGGCACATGGCCATAGAGGAAGACGGTGGCTAGGCCTCAGGCTTCTTATTGTTTAAAGTAGGGGAAACATCTAACAGTGGAAATGCAAAGTCAGTGGTTTAAGATAACTCAGTTAATGATTTAACAACTAGTTATTCCATCCAGTGACAGATGCAAGCAACTTTACTAACTTCTACTGGAGACTGCTGGCTAAGATTGGTTCAGACCAGCTGACCAACCAGACTGGTTTCAGTGGGGATTTGTGCAGGGAGAGTTTCCCAATCTCTGCCATGTGTCCAAGAAGCCACCAAAATTCCAGGCAAATGAGGCCAAAACTTTGAGCTACGCCATCCACCTTGACCCTGCTGCCACCATCTGGCACAAACGGGCAGGCACAGTTGTCTCTTCCTGCCACCCGGGAGACCACAGCTCTCCCCTCCCTTCAGCCTGTCCACTGTGCTAGGAGAGAACAGTGAGAAGTTGAGGATGCAACCATTTGAAAAGTCTGAGAATGAGACAGTCAGAAGGCACACATGCTGCCATGATGATGTTATTTGTAATTGCTGAACTTTGGTTGAAAACTTTACCCATCCTGCCTTGCAGCTATCCAAACTTCACCAGCTGGCTGCGCAGCATGCTTCCTTCAACACAGTCAGCCAGTCCTCCTCCTCCTCCTCATTTGCTGGTAGGTATTAAATACACTTGGAAAGTGCGGCAGTAACTGTCCTGTCGGTGCGGGGCGTCAGCAAGCGGTCTGTCGGTGCGGGGCATTAGCAAGCGGTCTGTCGGCGCGGGGCATTAGCGAGCGGTCTGTCAGCGCGGGGCGTTAGTGAGGCACTAACTGTCATGTGAGTGCTGTGCATTGCTTGAGATTTGACAGACTGGCCTGGAATGTGTGTGAGTGTAAAAAGGTATAAATCATGTATGAAGCTTGTGTTTAGTTACGCTGGTTAACTATCTGGTTAGGGTGGTATTTTGGATTATAACGGATGAAGTGAAAATAGATGCTAGAATTGGAAGGTTCCAAGGTTGCAGAGACCTTTTAAAGGTGGGGCCCTGGTCAGCAGTTGGTAATGTGAGATGGAGTGTTCCTTTTAAAATTTGGTTGTTGTGCGTGGTTAGCTTTTTCAGTGCCTGTCCCCTTTAAATCACATTATTTATCACAGAACAAGGCCTAAGCAGTACACAAGTGCTGGAGGTTACACAGTCGCAGCTTCGTGGAAATGTTGACGAGATGTTAAGACAGATCGGTTCTGGAGTTTTGCTTAATTAACTTTTAGGGCTAGAGGGAATACTTGGCTGAATCTTTCCTCTGGGCATTAAGTGGTTTTGCATTCTGCCTATGAGACTGATTTGAAGCTGAATTGTGTCCTCCGAACTTAGTGCCTGATTCATAGATTCTGTTTCTGTCTGTCCCTGCCCTGTCTCTGTCGCTCATTAGTATTCATTGGCTGGCTTGTCAGTGTCCCTGGCTTGCTCACTCTCTTGTGCTCTCTGTGAGTGGCTGCATTTTCTGTGTTCCTGACTCTAACTTGTTGCTTCCTCCCTGCAGGATTGGACAACAGTGGTCAGACTACATCTCAGGAGCTTCTGATTCCGAATGATGTAAGTAATGATTATAAGAAATAGCAGGAGTAGGCCATTCGGCCCCTCCAGCCTCCTCTGCCATTCGGCCCCTCAAGCCTGCTCTACCATTCAATAAGATCATGGCTGATCCAATTGTGATTCCAGTTTCCTGCCTGTCCCCATAACCCTTGGTTGATCAAAATTCTGTCTAACTCAGCCTTGAACATATTAAATGACCCAGCCTCCCCTGCTGTCTGTGGAAGAGAATTCCAAAGACCAGCTACCCTCTCAGAGAAGAAGTTCCTCATCTCATGTCTTGAATGGGGGGGAGGTTTCCTTATTTTTAAACTGTCCCCTAGTTAAGATTCCCCTACGAGGGGAAACATCCACCCTGTCAACTCACTCAATCTTATCTTTTTCAATAAGATCGCCTCTCATTCTTCTAAACTCCAATAGGTATAGATTCAACCTTTCCTCATAAGACAACCCGTTCACCCCTGGAATCAGGCTAGTGAACCTTTTCTGAACTGCTTCCGATGCAAGTGTATCGCTCCTTAAGTAAGGTGACCAAAACTGTACAGAGTACTCCAGCTGTGGTCTCACCAATGTCTTGTACAGTTGTAGCAAGGCTTACTGACTTTAATATTCCATCCCCCTTGCAATAAAGGCCAATATTCCATTTGCCTTCCTAATTGTTTGATGTACCTGCATGTTAACTGTTTGTGATTTATGTACAAGGAGACTGAGAGAATGGTGCTAGCAGGGTATTCAACTGTGTAATCATCACAGCTGAAACCCAATCTTTGCTCATTCAGGCACTGCCCAGAAGAGGTCACTGAGATCAATCTATGTACCCTTCTGGATGATTAAAACCAGGGAAGAAAAGAAAAGAGTTTGCTACAGACTCTCCACCCCACAGTGCCGGCACTTGTTTTCTGTGAGGTGAGGCAGCAGTGACGTGTCTCCATCTATTACTGATGGATCAGTGTAAAGCTTTGATTGGAAAATCACCCTCTCTGAGCCTGTGTTCCCATCAAACCTTGGTGATCTGTTAGCATGAGTCAGGCGGCACTCGGTCGTCTTCACTGACTGAGGGGATGTGGCTGCAGAGCATCCTATCCCACCCCCTACCTGAGAATTGAGGTTACCATGCTCCATCAAACAGGTGAGTCAGAGTGACCTCAGACCTCTTTGCAAGGAGAATGGGATGTTGTCACATTTCTCCACTATTCAAACCTTTTTACAGTGGCACCTCGGGTCACATTGTTCCAGGTTTCAGACTGTATTCTCAAAAGCAGCAGCTTCTTCCTTCAGCTGTCCAGTGGTCCATGGAACTTGTGAACTTGCAATCCATAATGTATTGCAGCGTGGGTTTATACTGTTGAATGCCCATAGAGTAACTTGACTTCTCATTGTACCAGGAGCATTTGTGCCTCTTACTACAACTGGGGTGATTATGCCTCACGCGTTTCACAGGCAATTGCAGCTCACAGTATTAACTGGGTGACTGTATTTCTTTAAATGGGATATCTAACTAATTGTACCTTCATACAAGTGAAGTAACTGTAACTCGCTCTGTCTACACATGGTATTTCCCAATGTATGAACTGACTACCTCAGGCTATAACCAGGGTGACTGTACTTCATCCAATGCAATCATAAATGGAAGGCTGTCTCTGCGGAGTGACAGTGCCTTACTATATCTAGAATGTGCACAGTTAGCTGTTGTGATGCCCTGTTTGGACTCTCTGTTAGTGATAGGGTCTGCGATGAGTCCCTGTGAATTTAAGTGAGGTTGATGCTGTCGTCCTCTGATCTGTTGCTCCTGTCCTGCTGAAGGACAGTTCTCTGTGCTGCACTGGGTAGGAATCGAGCTACAATTCCCGGCATGTGGTGAATGTGCGGCAGGGTCGCAGCCCCTGCGAGGACCATGCTTATAAATAGTCAGCAGTGCAGCACAATGCTGTCTCCAAAACGCAGCAGTGTCAAGTGACAAAGGCAGAAAGGAATGTTATCCAGACAGCGCAAGCCATACGCCTTTTGAAATTCAGAACAAGAATGAAGAGCTATCTGTTTCACAAAACAGATGCCAGGACAATGCTGGAGAGAGACTGTAACTGTGTTGGAGGTCAGAGTGCTGTTGTGTAAGGCAGGCTTCCACATCCATAGGCTGCACTGTACAGTTAGGAATCTGTAGCTTGGATACTACGTCAGAGACATTCACACCAATATTAAAGAAAGACTTGCATTTAAAAGGGGCTTTTCATGACCTTAGGACATCTCAAAGTGCTTTATGACCAATAAAATGTGTTTGAAGTGTAGTCACTGTTACAGATTTGATAATGACCAGATAATCTGTTTTGGCAATGTGGATTGAGGGATAAATGTTGGTCAGCACACTGGGGAGAACTCCCTTGATCTTGTTCGAAATAATGCCATGGGATCTTATACATCCACCTGTGGGCAGACGAGGCCTCGGTCTAATGTTTCATCTCGGGGTGGAGGGGAAGCATCTCTGACAATGCAGCGCTCCCTCAGTACTATACTGAAGTGTTAATCTAGATTTTTTTTGATCAGGTGTAGAGTGGGACTTGAGCCCAGAACTGGTATAGTGGAGAACCAGGAATGTAATGAGAGTGACGAAATTAATGGGGTTAAAAGCTGATTAGCCCCTTGGAGCTGACAGCTAATGGCTAGGGTTTTAAGAGGTGGTTCTAACAATAATGGATGCATTTGTTTTGTTGTTCCAGAATTCTCTAGATTCTTGAGTGGTCCCCGTAAATTGGAAAGTAGCAAATGTAACCCCACTGTTGAAGAAGGTTAGCCTGATATCAATAGTAGGAAAAATGCTAGGTTCTATTATTGGAGGTGTGGTAACAGGGCACTTATTAAATCATAATATGATTAGGTAGATTGAGTACAGTTTTATGGAAGGGAAATGGTGTTTGTTAAATCAATTCCAATACACTTGTGGCTGGCCTCCCACATTCTATACTCAGTTAACTTGAGGCCATCCAAAACTTTGCTGTCTGTGTCCTAATGTGTGCAAATTCCCATTCACCCACCTTGTTTGCTAACCTACACCAGCTCCCAGTTAAGCAACACCTATTTTTAAAAGTTTTTATTGTTTTTGTTTTTAAAGCCCTCCATGGCCTCACCCCTTCCCTATCTCTAATCTCCTACAAACCTCCGATATCTGCGCTCCTTCAATTCTGGCCTTTTGCTCACCCCTGAATTCATTCACTCTATCATTGGTGGCTGTGCCTTCAGCAGCCAAGATCCCAGGCTCTGGAATTCCCTCCCCAAACCTTTGTCCCTCTCCTTCCTCTTTTAAGATTCTCCTCAAAGCCTCTTCCCAAGCTTTGGTTATCTGGTCCTAATATCTCAAGTGGCTTGGTGTCAAATTTTGTTTGTAGGCACTTCACAAACACATTATCAGTCTTTTTATTATGTTAATGGACTATAAAATACAAGTTGGTGTATTAGAGTTTTTTTGAAGCTGCAAGTAGGAGGGTAGATAATGGGGAAGTAGTGAATGTCGCATAAAGGCATTGGCTATGTAAGAGGGTGTTACACAAGATTATGTCTTGAGGATTGGTTAACATACAGAAAACAGAATAGGTATATTTTCAGGATGGCAAGGTGTATGTAGCGGAGTGCTGCAGGGAGTAGTGCTTAGGTCTCGGCTATTTGCAATTTGTGTCAATAACCTAGATGAGGCTGAGTATCCAAGTTTGGTGGTGATAGAAAGCTAGGTGGGAAAGTAAGTTGTGTGGGAGATGCAAGGCAGCTACAAAGGGGTCTAAATGGTGTGTGTGATGCAAGGCGGCTACAAAGGGGTCTAAATGGGTTAAGTGAGTGGGCAAGCATGTAGCAAGTGGAGTATAATGGGGAGATGGTGGTGTAGGGGTAATGTCACTGGACTAATAATCTAGAGACCCAGGCCAATGCCCTAGGGACATGGTTCAAATCACACCATGGCAGCTGGTGGATTTAAATTCAATTAATAAAATCTGGAATATAAAGCTAGTCTCAGTAATGGAGACTATGAAACTAGCATTGTCATAAAAATCCATATGGTTTACTAATGTCCTTCATTACCCAGTGTGACCTACATGTGGTTGACTCTTAACTGCCCTCTGAAATGGCCTCAGAAAGCCACTCAGTTCAAGGGCAATTAGGGATGGGCAACAAATGCTGGCCTTGCCAGCAATGCCCACATTCCAAGAAAGAATAAAGAGGAAAAACATGAGGGGAAATAGGAAATTATCTGCTTTGGTTCGAAGACTAGAAGAGCAAAGTTTTTTTATTTTAAAAATGAGTCCAATAAAAGTTGGTTTGCAAGGGGATTTGGGGGTCCTTGTACATGAATCATAAAGTTAACATGCAGGTGCAGCAACAATTAGGAAGATATATGGTATGGCAGACTTTACTGCAAAGGAGTTAGAGTATAAGAGTAAGGAAATCTTGCTGCAATTATATAGTTCTTTTGGTGGGACTATACCTGGAGTACACTGTATTTTTATCTACGGAAGAATATACTTGCCTTGGGGGAGGTGAAATGAAAGTTCATTAGATGGATTCCTTGAATAAGATGGCTGTCCTATTGGAGGATTGAGTAGAATGTGCCAATATATTCTTGTCATTAGAAGAATGAGAAGCGATCTTAAATTCTTGTAAGGCTTGACGGGGTGGATTCTTTCTTGCTAGAGAGTTTAAAAATAGGGATCATAGTCTCAGGTTAACTGATCGGCCATTTAGGACTAGGATGAGAAATCTTTTCACTCAAGGTTGTGAATCTTTGGAATTTACTATACCAAAGAACTGTTTATGCTCTGTCATTAAAAATATTTTAAAAAAACATAGATTTTTGGACACTGTGGAAATCAAGGGACATAGAGATAGGGCAGAAAGTGGCACTGAGGTAAATCATCAGCCATCATCTTATTAAATGGCAGAGCAAGCGTGAGGGCCTTCTATTTCTGTTATCCATTAATCAGCAACCCCAGTCCTTTCTTGTGCTCTTTGACTTAGGTGAAGGTGCTACCACTGAGCCAGACCTGACACATATGTGATCTGGGCAATGGGAATTGAAGTGTCTCAAATCTGTGAGAGTGGGGTGGGGACTCTATGAACCAGGATAATGTAAAAGGGGGGAAAAAAAGCTGCGTTGTTCAGGACCTCTCATCCCTTTCATACATTAAACTTCCCTACTTCCAATAACTCCAATGTTGTCACGTTGTTTGGCAGGATTTTCAGTCAGGAAATACTTATGGTTGCTGCCAGCCTTGCTCTCACTGGGCTCCTAGCTTAGCTGCTCATGCTAATGCACCTGGGCTTCAGTACTCTGTGGGATAGTCCTTGAACTAGGTTTCAATGCTGTTCAGTG
The DNA here is from genome assembly GCF_964194155.1 of Cetorhinus maximus. Lineage (NCBI taxonomy): Eukaryota > Metazoa > Chordata > Chondrichthyes > Lamniformes > Cetorhinidae > Cetorhinus > Cetorhinus maximus. The sequence goes on from NW_027598144.1 coordinate 27,642, forward strand.
AGATAAGCTGTTATAACATGCATGGGACCAAATGAATAGCCCTGTTGAAAGGACACATCTTATCATGCCTCATGTTTATACCTGCAGGCATGCCAAGTCTCCACATTGACAGGTGAGATTCTGTCCTTTCACAATTTGATGGTGAGGCCGCCTAAGTGTGTGTGTAGTGGCACAGGAAATATGCACTACTGTAACTCTTAGGTGTGAGGCCTGGGCAAAGTACTGTGGAGATCAGGTTCTGTTTCAATTCCCTGACTTTCTTGGCTCCAAGCTCTAGTCCAAAATGAACCTGGTTGATCTGGGCCTGCAACATAAATCTACCTTCAAATGGGCACCAATTGTATTCAGGAATGGGACAATGTCAAATTACATTATGGGGCACTCTTGAGGTTGAGTCTCAAGTACATAGTGGGTCAGTGTAGTGGAAGCTTTTCTTTGTACCTGTCCTGGGAGTGTTTGGGAAAATGTAGAGGAAGCTTTACTCTGTATTACTTGTTGAGAGCTGTTTAGTAAATGTAGCTTAGTGTCAATCCTGACATGGGGTGACTGAGATGGAGTGTCCCCTTCTCCAGCACTTTGGGCACACAAAACTACTCATTTTCTGTTTGAAATGAAAAAGATATAGAAAGGGGGCTAATAACTGCCTGTCCTGCTCAGTTTTCTTTACTAACCCATGTTTGTTTTTCCTCAACAGTTAATAGGCTGCATCATCGGGAGGCAGGGCAGTAAAATTAATGAAATCCGGCAGATGTCAGGTGCTCAAATCAAGATCGACAATCAGGTCGATGGTTCGACCGAGCGACTCGTTACAATCACGGGGGGTCCCCTGAACATCAACTTGGCCCAGTACCTCATAAACGCATGGTAAGTAAACCTGGCAGCCTACCCCAGGATAGTACTGGATGAGGCTGAGTACTGTAGCAGGGAGAGGGACTGGCCTTGTGCTGGCTGTGAGCACAGGTTTGGGACAGGGGTTACAGTGAGCTGTTTAAGAACTAGAAGGGAACAGGGTAGAATCAAGCCAACTTGCTTGGCTATGTCCCCAGTTAGTCAATTTTGGAATATTTAATTTGGCATATTTTCTGCGCTCTCTTGAGTTCTGAGGTCATGCAGGACCCAGTGACAAGCATCCTGTTCAGAGTGCTGTCAGTGCCATTCTCCTTCAATCACTAGGAGGCACAGGAGAGTGAGTTGAAGCTGGGTCACCCTTTAAAGTTTCTTTCTCTTTCTCAGTCTCTCAGTTGGAAGGACTGGCTTCTGCTGACTGTCATCTCACAGCGATCTGGCTGTGATGAGTGTATCAGGCACTGGTGTTCTGTCACTCCTCACACTGATGTTCAGGATATATCACTGCAGCACCTCTGCTCCTTGATTGGTTTCTTCTCATTTTCTCCCGTCCTTTCCTCTTGATTGGGGTACAGTTCCACAGGCACTGCCCAACTTCTAGTAACCCATTTGAATGGCCTTTCTTCCTGCGCAAGCTAGACAGCAAATGCCAAAGGGCTATTTGACCATGGTGTATTGAGGCTCAGCCCTGTCTGGCCTTCCTCAAGTGTTCACATGGGCAGTATCCAGCAGTGGGTGGGGTGGGGTTGTATGGCAGGAGAGTGAACAGGAGTGGGGAACCCTGGCTGAATTTCTGCATCCATCCCTGAATTAGTGCTGGAGTGGCTCCCCACTGCCATTGTCTGAGAACAGCTGGTTCAGCTCAGATCAGAGCCTCACCTAAGACTTGCTGGTCAGTGTGGCTATCTACTAACTGAAGTGCTGAAGACTTTGGTGTTCATGACAAGCTTGCAGGTATTGAACATTGAGTCTTTCTGTTCTCAGTCCCCATAGTGTTCACCAAACAGTCACCACAGTTTATCAGTGGAACATTTTGATAACAATTCTAGGCTAAACCAGACATTATTGCTGCAACTCCTTGGTATTATCCTCTCCTGTTTGCATCTCCTATCCCTAGACCATGTTGGGCAACATGCAAGGCATGGGGCATGGGCTAGCTGCCAAACGTACTGGCTCCCAGGACACTCCTCCACCTAACCAACCCTTGGCATGATACCTGCCAGTTGGTGTTTATCATTGAGAAGCCCAGGTGAAGGTCCATACCACAGGGTGCCAGCAAAGTTGAAAACAGATTAAAGACAAATTAAATCAAGAAATCTTGTTTTTAAAAGGCCTGGAGATTGCAAAGCTGGAGGGAGATGTGTTCCACAGTTGCAATGTCAGGGGAAAGAATTAAGAGTAAATCAGAAGATCAATCGGTAAAGCAGGAGGGATAAAGGAGATCAGAACAGTTAGAAATACAGGGATCTCTGGTTTTGATTTAGCTTCCAAACCAGTAGATCCCATCAGTGTATGGGTGATCCAGGAGACAACCTGCTCAAAGGTTGAGCAGCTCTGTAATTGTATGCACATTCTGTGCTTTGGGAAAGCAATGGGATTTGCTCAGTGAGGCCAGTTTCTCCAGTGAGCAGGTTCCTCAGTGGAGCTTTGACCAAGTGTCTGCACCCATCCGTCCAGTGGCCGTACACAGGACCCTAGTGTGAACTTTCCGGAGCCTGGCTGCATTCTATGTACCCTTCAGAACATATGGATTTTAGCTGGTTGAAGGTTGAGCTGCGAAGGTCCCCTGCATGTATTTAGTGCCATGTGTGTGTGCGTGTGTGTTTAATTCATTACGCAAGTATTGAACCTGAGGCATAATGTATCCTTACATTTGTTTTACTATCATCCTTCACCACCCTTCCTTAACTCAAATCTTCAATTCCTCTCACCTAATATAACCCTGACCTCTCTCCACCTCTCTTTCTTTACAGTTTAGAGATGGCTAAAACCACCTCCCAGAATGCTTCCATCACGACCCCAGTTGACCTCAACATGACCTTCTCTCAGCCTACCAACCCTGCCTCTTCCCCACTGGCATCGATGAGCTCCACCCTCCCATCCTCTCTGCTGAATACCCCCTATGCCATTCCCATCTCCAGCCTCCTTGGCATGAAAAGCGTTCCCTTCCTGGCACTGTCTGCGGCCACCTCGGGGCCTTCTGGGAGCCTATCAGCTTATACGGCCAAAATCTCCTCATCCAATGGGGTTAAGAAGTCTGAGCGACAGAAGTTCTCTCCGTATTGAAAGGATGATGCAGCTGCCCAGACCCTGTGTAGAACTAGTGAGGTAACAAGTGACGGGAAGGAGTCATTGGGAGTTTCATTCAGATTTGTGAATTTTGTTGTTTAGGAGGTCTGTTTTCGTACAAGTCCGTACCTGCAGATTGACCCCCCCCCCCCCCCACCCCCCTCAAAGTGGCTGAATAGCCTTTACCTGATTCCCTCAGCATTCAAAAAAAAGAAAATCAACATTCTAAGAGCTGGCAGAATTTGACAATTTAATTTTCCAGTTGGTTAACGGAGTTTGAGACAGTGGCTCAGTGGGTGAGTGCATGACCTTTGTTTAACTGAGCCACCTGGCCCAAGAAGACCTTGAAGGTGATCACAAGTAAGGTGACAATTGGCCTCAGTGCCCCTGGGGTGAAATTCAGCCTCTGTTCCCACTCCTGATTGTCAGTGACCCCTGCTGGAAAGAGAGAGACCTGCAAGTAATAACAAAAATTGCTGGAAGAACTCAGCAGGTCAGCTTAGGCAGCATCTGTGGAGAGGAACATCAGACCTGAGAGTATTGGCAGGCTGATCTATCATGATGGGGAGTGGGAGGCCATCAAACCCATGCCTGGTCTGACACCCCCCTCCACCTCACGTGGTCAGTTAGCCCGCTGATGCTTGCTGTTCAGGTTTCGGTATGAATATTAGGCACAGGAGCAGGTTCTGTGGAACTCTATCCAAGCATGAGTCACTGCCTTTGAGAAAGAAAGGGTGAAAAGTGGAAAATGAACGTTGATTTTTTTTCTTTTAAAAACCAATTTGGCAGCAGGGAAGGATTTGTTTTTGCTGATGCCGGCTCGCTGTGCATTCTGGGAATCAGGGAAGCCACGTTGGAAGTCACTGGGCATTAGGGGGCTTGGCACATTCCGTAATCAAACTACTTCCTTTGTGCTGTACTTCTCCAGATTAATCAAATGTTTAAAGACTTTAGTTATACCTGATAACTTCAGGGAATATTTCAATATCAAATAATTACAATGGAAAAAAAAGCTGTTCAATGTTTGCTTTTGTTTTGTTTCCCCTCCAATAAGAATTTATGAACGTTAATGACTGCGCCAGGCTCGTGTAGCATGGTAAGGGTACCTACAGTGGACACATTTGGCCCAATTTCAAGTCACCGACCATTTAGATTTAGTGTCTTTGTCCCCTGCCAGCCCCCTTACAATTAGTATCTGGCTTTAAGGCCCAGGCTGAAAATCAAACACCGTTAGCAAACTATGCAAAAATTAAAAGTGTATTTTTGTTTTCAAAAAAAAATTCAAATCTACTGAAATTTTGAACGACTGATTTGACTTCTGCTGCCGTCACAGAGGCTGATTTTTTTTTTTTTAATGGAGTTGTTTGCTCGTGTTGGAACTGGACACATTTTCTCATTTGTTTAAAAAGAGAATCCCTTTTTCCAGAAGTTCTGTTGTAGCTCCCATTTTCCCAATCCTGGCGGAGCACAGCAGGGCAGGCCTGAAGAAAGGAAGAGACAATTTTTTTCTCGCGAGCTACAGCTGTAACTGGAATGCAGCACATCTCTCTCTCTCTCTCTCTCTCTCTCTCTCACACATGCGCGTGCACACATTCAAACCCCTCTGCACTGGACATTCCACCCCACCCCACCCAGCTCCCACCCCACCTTACACAAAGCTTTTTTTTTGACATGAGGCCATTTAATAAGTAATAGGTTCACCAAGAGGGGTAAAAGTTAAAGGATTTTTTTTCTTTTGATTTTGGCTTTAGAACTGGATCCCAGACCAATGGGATGTAAGTCTGCCCTTTGTGTAGGACTGTAAGCGAGATTAGTTTGGGCACCTTTAGCCCAGCTCCCTAGTGGGTGTGAATACACCATTAAACTACACCTGAAATGGTACAAATTAGCAATCCCTCTCTGATTACAAAATGGCTGATGTGGGCGATTGATGACATGTCAGCTCAACCCAGCCTGGCCTCCTTGACAGACACAGGCTCCTGGCATCACCTGAGCCTGAAAGAAGCCCCATGTGATTCCTGGTGCTGTAAGAGACATGATTCTGATGTTGGTGTGGAGGAACATAATGGGGTAAATGTAGAGGGAGCTTAATTCTAACCTGCACTGTACCTGCCCTGGGACTGTTTGGGGACAGTGTAGAGGGAGCTTTACTCTGTATCTAACCCCGTGCTGTACCTGACCTGGGATTGTTTGATGGGGACAATGTAGAGGGAGCTTTACTCTGTATCTAACCCTGTGCTGGACCTGCCCCTGCCCCTAGGAGTGTTTATTGGGACAAAGATCCCTCATCTTGAGTGGCAGAAAATTTTCCTCAACCCAAGAATAAGCTGAGGTAAAACATAGGCCCCAGGGAACATAGACCTTCACCTTTAGAATTTGTTCTCTGATTTCAATTTGTAGCGCGACAGAAGGAAAAGCGTCCTCTTTGGCGGGGGACGGCAGGCCTCGGGGGACACCATTGGGCAAAACCTGCAGCTCCTGTTTGTAAAGGCGAAGACCGTGTAGTCTGTGACAACATTCGCATCTCAAACACATCATTCACATCACCGAGATGGTGTTTAGTTGCTTGCACGTGATGAGGTCGGGAGAGAGCCAGCTCAGTGGGGTCCCCGACTGAGGAAAGCTTTGTGTAAAGGTACAGGCAGACTCTGTGTGAATGCACAGGATTCTGGGCTGATGGCCATGTCTAATATTACAGACCCACTTCTTTGTTCCCTTATCCCACCTCTGCCCTCGTCCTCTTGTGTTGGTGGTGTTCAAATTCACTCTCCATTTTCCTTTGCAGTTGTTTCTTTTATATTTCCTGTTATGTTTCGTTAAATAAAAGTTTTTTATGCGACACAAATTCCTTTTATAAAATATTAATAAAAGTTTTTTGGCACATTACAGAAGTTCTCTGTGTCCCTTTTTTGGTCTAATTCTTGAGGTTGCTTTTATATGAAATGAAAGATCCACCCAGTTTATAGCATTTTGCTAAACAATGCATAAAAAGCTGTGGGGTTGCTGGAGGGGAGTGGTCAGAGTACTGCCCAGTACATCAGCCGCATTAAGAAAGAAGCCCCAGGCTGGTGATGGGGTGGGGGCGGGATCTGAGTTTTTTATTCGTTCGTGGGATGTGGGTGTCACTGACTAGGCCAGCATTTACTGCCCGTCCCTAATTGCCATTGTTCAGAGGGCATTTAAGAGCCAACCACATTGCTGTGGGTCTAGAGTCACATGTAGGCCAGACCAGGTAAGGACAGCAGATTTCCTTCCCTAAAGGACAGCAGTGAACCAGATGGGTTTTTATGACAACTGGCAATGGTTTTGTGGTCATCATCAGACCTTTGATTCCACATATTTATTGAATGTAAATTTCACCATCTGCCGTGGTGGCATTTGTACCCAGGTCCCCAGAGCCTTACCCTGGCTCTCTGGAATACTAGGACAGTGACAATACCACTATGCCCAGTGCTCCTGCTTTTGATAACTGATCCAATGAACCTGCTGAAAAACACAGTAGGTGGGGATAGGATTGGGCTCAGCTGTGATTCTTCTCATGGTAGAATGCCCAAGGTAGCAGTGTGTACCATCTACAAGATACACTGTAGCAACTCACCAAGGCCCCTTCACCTTCCAAACCTGTGACCTTTACTACCTTGAAGGGCAAGGGCAGCAGACGTATGGGAACACCACCATGTGCAAGTTCCCCTCCAAGCCACACACCATCCTGACTTGGAACTATATTGCTGCTCCTTCATTATCACTGGGGTAAAATTCTGGAACTCCCTCACTGACTGGTGGGTGTATCTATATCACGGACTGCAGCAGTTCAAAAAGGTGGCTCACCACCACTTGGGCAGTGGGGTGGGGGATAATGAATACTGGCCTAGCCAATAATGCCCACAAACATAGAACCGCTAAAAAAAAAAGGACCAATATATGGGGAATGGCCAGGTGTAAAGTGTTTTAAAAAAGGGAAGGTGGAAGAAGGACAATGTAATCTACGCTCAGTATAAGTAACATTGTTAGTGAGGACACTAGTGCAGCAACTTGTTAATCGGACCAGCGTCAGAGACAAGATTCAGGCTGCCAGGAAATGAAGCAAAAAGTTCATTGCTGCTCCATGCACAACGTTCCACAGAAATTCGATGAAGAATCTAACACCAACTGGAAAGCTGATGTGAAAGAGGGAGGTTGGTAATTGCCTTAGTTTGGCCCTGTCAGTTCAGGCATCAGAAATGGTCTGCTTGCCAGAAAAAAGGTGCAGATTAGAGAGTAAAGATGAAATACCCTATTGATGCTCCTGATACTGGCTTCTGGAGCTACTGACTCGTCTTTGGGTGAAGTTCCTTGGTAGACTGTCAGCCCTCTGATATCTTGTCCAACTCGTCACTCTCCATATGAGATCCTTAGATGGCAAGTTTTACTACTTAACCGTGGGGGAGGTGTCACAGCTGAGTCCCATCCTGTCCTCACCTGTACCTTCCCTGTACACACACTGGATTGTGATCCACTCGCTGTAGGACTGCAGGCTGATTTCCTCCTTTCCCTAGCTTGGGGGCTGTCAAAGTCAAATGTATGCTGCGACTGAGATCAGATCATCCCACACAGACCACAAGTGAAATCTGTGCCCTGGAGGACAGAATGCACCCGGGGTGCAACACAGCCTGTTCACTTGTTTGTGGCTGGTGTCTCCCTGTGCAACTGTGTCCTTCTTCCCTCACCTATTTCCGCCGCCTCCACCCCTTGCCAGTCCCTTGGAACAGCAAGGGAAAGCTGTTCTCCGATTCCTTTCTGCATCCAGATGCATAAAAGGCAAATCAGAGTTGGTATTCCAGGGGTGAGCTAGGTTCAATAACTTACTGTCACACTGAGTCATAAGGCAGTCACTGTCACAAGTGGATTTATATCTCATGGTTCTGGGAATAATTATAATGTATTCAGTGACAGTAGGAAAAGAACAACCCCTTCATGACTCCGGTAATAAAATGTGCTAATCCCTGTGGTGTAGGAGGTCTTGTTCAGTGGGTAGGGTTGCTGCCTCTGATCCAGAAGATCTGGGTTCAAGGCCCACTCCAGCCATATGATGGAAAGAATATTGGAGCTTCTACCACACTATCCATAGCTCTGGACTACAACATGCATGTAAAAATGTATGTTGCCACAGCAACTCTGATTCCTTGTGGGGGGCTGGCTAACTCAGCTGGTTGGCTGGTGTGGATCAGATTGGGCCAACAGCATGGTGGTGGATTTAAGACCTGCCTCCTTACCCTACCTGTGGTGAAGGTCATGGTACTGTGGGTCAGACCTGCCTCTGGACAGAGAACTGAAGAAGGCAGGGAGCTTTTATGGAGGGAATTCCAGAGGTACGGCCACCAATGTTGGAGCAAGGAAAATCAGAAAATGTGCAAGAAACCAGATTTAAAAGAGCACAACAGTTTTGTTGGGGCTGGCAGAGGTTATAGAGAGAGGGTGGGATGTGGCCAATTAGGGATTTCACAACAAGGATAAGAATTTTTAAATTGAGGTGTTGCTGGACGAGGCCAATGTGGGTCAGTGAGCACAGGGGTGATAGGTGAAAAATCTTGGTGCGAGGTAAGACATGGGCAGCAGTTTTGGGTGAGCTCATTTTTACAAAAGGTGCAAGATAGTGGGCACTGGAATAGAGCACCTGGGAGGTAACAAAGGCATAGGTGAGCTGAAGCAGAGGTTGAAGATGTGCAATGTTTAGGAAATGGAAGTAAGTGGTCTTGGTGACTGAAAGGTTAGAGCTGGAGTTCAACTCAAGATCAAATAAGATGCCACACCTGCTAACAGTCTGGTTCAGTCTTAGTGACAAAGAAGAAGGATAGAGCCAGTGGTAGAGACTGGCTTCCACCTTCCCAATATTTAATTGGAGGAACATTGCTCGCTTTACTCTTCCCACAAACCAGGGACCCAATCCTGGTTCAATGAGGAATGTAGGAGGTGTCAAGGAACTATCATATTTTTCCTAATATTACTGCAGGATACTTTAAAGTAGGCTTATATTTGTGTGCGTGGCTAATTTAATTAAACTAGAAATGATTAGACTGCAAGGTTTAAATTATCAAAGGAGTTAGGTGTAAAACAGGCATTTGAAATGGAGATAAGTAAAGCTAGGGTGAGGTCAGCAGATACAGTGTGAATGGAATTTGCATTTCTAGATAAGTGGAGAAGAGTTTGATTTTCAAAGGGACTGGCAAGATAAATAAGCCAAGATTATTATGTTGATTTTTCCCAAAAGTGCTGGCCATAATCACAACATGAAATATTTTTATATTCGGGGGAGAAGTAACTTCTAAAGACAGGTTGAAACAATGGGATTTACAAATCAAAAGGGATAAAATATATTTAAAGAAGGATGGAAGGCTCCGTAAGGGGTAGCCGTGTGAGATCTTGAAAGGTAACTGCAAAACAGACTTGGGGAAAAGCATCTAGCCACCCTGTGGAAGTTTATTGTTCCAATAACCAAAGTTGTGTTAAAAGACTTTGGAAGTCTATTGTCCGGTGGGTGCTTCTGGTAATATTGTTGGATGACTTTATACATTTGGAATCTATTTGGACTGTTGCTTTAAAGGGGGTGTGTAATGGGAGTCTGGTTAAGTAGAAATTTTGGGAACTGTTATAACTGTGTAACTGTAAACTTGTGTGTATTTAAGTTTTTCCTTTTGTTAATAAATGTTTTAATTTAATCTTTTAAATCTATAAAGGCAGTTGTCGACTCATTACTTCTGACTTCAGTGTACAAGCCTTCTTATAATAAATACAAATTACAAAATTGTTGTGATAGCATGGCCAAGTTTCCCTTGTGGATTTGGTCAGCCTGGCAAATATCACCTGCCATATCATAACAGAGGGCATACCAGGAACAGCACCAGTTATATCTTAAAATGAGGTGCCAACCTGGTGAAGCTACAACACAGTTCAACATGCATGACAAACAGCAGAAGCAGCATGCTGTATGGCCGGCCCACAAAAGACAGGACCAATCGCATCCAGCCAATTACTGCTCCAGCAGCTGACTTTCAATCATCAGCGAAGGGATGGAAGGTGTCATCAACATTTCAACAAACGGCATTTATTCAGCAAAACCTACTCACATGCTCAGTTTGGGTTCAGCCATGACCACTCAACTCCAAACTTCATTACATCCTTGGTCCAAACACGGACAGAAGAGCTGAATTCGAGGGTTCAGGTGAGAGTGACTGCCCTTGACATCAGGGCAGCATTTGACAGAGTGTGGCATCAAGGAACCCGAGCAAAACTGGAATCAATGGGAATCGGGGAAAATTCTCCACTGGTTGGAGTCATACAAAGGAAATTGGCTGTGGTTGTTGGAGGTCAGTCCTCTCAGTTCCAGGACATCGCTGCAGGAGCTTCTCGGGTCAAGTGTTCTCGGCCCAACCATCTTCAGCTGCTTCATCAATGACCTTCCTTCCATCATAAGGTCAGAAGTGGGGATGTTTGCTGTTGATTGCACAATGATCAGCACCATTCGCAACTCCTCAGATACTGAAGCAGTCCATGTCTAAATGCAACAAGACCTGGACAATATTTAGCTGATAAGTGGCAAGTAACATTCATGCTAGGCAATGACCATCTACAATAAGAGAGAATCTAATCATCTCCCTTTGACATTCAATGGCATTACCATCGCTAAATCCCCCACTACCAACATCCTTGGGGGTTACCATTGACCAGAAACTGAACTGAATCAGTCATATAAATACAGTGGCTCCAAGAGCAGGTCAGATGTTGGGAATTCTGAGGTGAGTAACTCATCTCCTGGCTCCCCAAAGCTTGTCCACCATCTACAAGGCACAAGTCAGGAGTGTGATGGAATGCTCCCCACCTGCCTGGATGAGTGCAGCTCCAACAACACTCAAGAAACTCAACATCACCTAGGACAAAGCAGCCCATCCATTCCCTCCACCACTATTGCACAGTAGCAGCAGTGTGTACCATCTACAAGATGCACTGCAGTAACTCAACAAGGCTCCTTCAGCTACACCTTCCAAACCCATGACCTCTACTACCTACAAGGACAAGGACAAGCAGATGCATGGGAACACCACCACCTGGAAGTTCCCCTCCAAGGCACTCACCACCCTGACTTGGAAATATATCACCGTTGCTTCACGGTTGCTAGGTCAAAATCCTGGAACTCTCTAACTGCACCATACGGACTGCAGCAGTTCAAGAAAGCGGCACACCACCACCTTCTCAAGGCCTTCTTAACTGTTGGATTTGCCAGCACTGCTCACATTCTGTGAATGAATAAGAAAGTAGGAGGAGGTCAAGGATAGATCCTTTGAGAATGCCAGAGGTAACAATATGAACGAAGGAAGAGAAGACTGCCGTTTATTCTCTGGCTGCGCTGAATGGATAGGGGAGAGCCACCCTGCTCTTCAAATAGTGCTGTGAAATCTTTTACACCTACCTGAGAGGGCAAACAGGGCCCCCCGAAAGACAGTATCGCCATGGTGTACCATCCCCTCCATACTGGCACTGGACTGTCAGTCTAGATTACATGCTTATTTGTCTAAACTGGGGTTGAACCCATATATTTCTGCCTCAGAGGAACAGGTGCTCTACACTGGACCAAGGTTGAAAACTGCTGGAAAGTGCATGGACTTTGAGTGAGGGCTGGTCTGTGATGCCTTCACAGTCAAACATCCTTCTCACTCCTTATGCTATCACCTGGAGAGTTGGGTGGGATACGGGAGGATGCCTGAGGATTTGGATCCCAGTGAGAGGGCAGAACATTAATGTAGGGAGTTTGGCATGGTGAATGTGAATGTAACAGAGGAAAGCCATTGTGCCTTACTGGGGATGGATCCTGTGCTTTGAGGGAAATGGTCAGCTAACTCTCCCTCCCCCGGTCTGTCTGCTCACATACAGGCCTGGAATCCACAGCAACATGGACAGAGAGCCTTGAGAGCTTGATGCTGAGGCACTGTGAGAGGAGGGGGATTTATTATTTATCTAGCCAATAAAACAGAATTATGATGATAGTGCCGTAACCTGTGCATGCGTTTGCTTTTAAGAAATTAATTTATACAGCTCCATTAAATCAAACAGAAAGCTAATGGGAGCTGCTCTCCTGCTGTTTGATATATGTAGATCTCTTCCATGCCATCAATACTTTCCATTCAGGGGCTGACAGAGAATCGAAAGCTGCCAGCTGATGCATTATTCCCTCGTGAGCCTGCCTGTCATTCACCCTGTGCGGGTGCGAGTACAACCTAGATTTATTAACAGCATCCAGATTATGCTAAGTGATGAGATCTGACATTTATGAAGGGTCAGCTGATGCTCCTTTCCTGAGCTAACTCCATTGTAATAAAAGTGAAATACTGCAGATGCTGGAGATCTGAAATAAAAACAGAAAGTGCAGGAGAAACTTTGCTAACCTTCATTGTAACCCTTTCAGTCCCAGCTTAAGCCTGGTGGTCAGTCCATCCTGAAGCACATAGGTGTTGTGATACATGCTAAATTTGTTAAGCGAGGACTTGCATTTATATAGACCTTTCATGATTGCAAGGCATTCTGAAGCACTTCACAACCATTCCTAAATCCTTTTGAAATTGTTTAACATGGAGGAACCCGAAATTGTGCACAGTAAGATTGCACAAAATGCAATTAGATAAATGACCAGAAAATCTGTTTTAGTGATGTTGGCTGAGAGATTGGCCAGGGCACCCAGGAGGCCAGGCCTCTTGATTCAACCTCTCATCTGAATGACAGCACCTCTGACAGTGTAGCACTCCTTCAGAGGTGTGCTCAGGACTGTATTGACTTTGTATCCTCTTGTCTGACCATACAAACTTAAAATAAAGAAGAAAACAAAGCAGAGGATTCATTTATTCCTTTGAAGATCTGAATTATGTTTGTCTTAATATCCTGTATAAAAAAAAATTCAGCATCCTAGAATAATGTCAATTTTTCATTTGTATGTTCATGTCATTCCAAAGATCAGGTGAGAAAAACTGGACACTGCCTCCAGTTATAGCCACGCTGTTGCGTTACCATTAGAGTTAAACATCCTACAGATGCATCCTAGTACTCGCTGTTCCTTGTTAAGTAGGCACTTAGTGTCTTGGCAACAAAATAGCAACATGCACTCCCAAATCTCTCTCCTCACTAGTCAAAGAAAATGTATTCCTCATTATGTGGAGCCCTTTGTTTGTGTACCAATACATATCTCATATTTCTCCCAACAACTATAAACTTCACTTGCCATTCTTTGTCCCATCCACATCATTTTCCCATGTGTATGGGAATGTTTACTACCTGTGTCTTCCACTGCCTTCTGAAAATTGAAATGTACTTTTCCCAATCAACATCCTTCATCCGCTAACCCAGTCTCTTTCTAAAGAATACCAGTCAATTCGTGAGCAATGTGATTCCTGTTCCTTCACAAGGTGTCAACACAGGTTAGATGTATTTTTGGAAGTTTTATTATATGATGTCTTGTATCCAACTTCTCCACTTGATCAAACAACTTTATAACAATCATCAACATTTTAAAACTGATACTTTAATGTATTCAAATTCATTCATCGCTTCCTGTCCATCTTTCCCCATCCGTCTCTCCCCATTCATCTCTCCTTATCTGTCTCTCCCCATTTGTCTCTCCCCATCCAGCCCTTTCCCCAAACAGCTCTCCCATCCATCTGCCCCCATCCTGCATTCTCCATCCAGCTCTCCCCATCCATTGTTCTTCATTTGTCTCTCTGCATCCTTCTCTCCCCATCCATCTCTCCCCATCCGTCTCTCCCCATCAGTCTCTCCCCATTCTTCTCCTCCCATCTGTCTCTCCCCATCCTTATCTCCCCACCCATCTCTCCCCATACTGCATTCCCCAGCCGTCTCTCCCCACCCATCTCTCCCCATCCTGCATTCCCCACCCATCTCTCCCCATCCTGCATTCCCCAGTCATCTCTCCCCATCTGTCTCTTGCCCTCCCTCATTATACACAAAGTTTGAAAACTGGAAGAACTGGACCTCAGTTTTTCTGAGTTCCCAGTATGGAGGACTGATCTGTCTAACAGAAAGGTTGCTCCCTGATTCTATTCTGGTACCATTTCTAGTCTTCCCACCATCAGTTGTATTTCCTGGCTTGGGAGGGAGGGTGGGGCAGTGGTACCAGGACTCTGCAGGCAATTGACCACGATTTTACAGTTACCATTTTCCACAGGGCACATGGTTTGTATGGGGTGTCAGCGACTCGCCTGCTCAAAGGCAGTGAGAGCACAGCGTGAAACTAGCAGCCATTTAGTCCTGCTGCATTTACAAACAACCAGGCTCAGGTCAGAGAATCAAAGGCTGGGACATTTAAAAGGATTTCAGAAGGCCATAGCGGAGGGCCGATAGTGAAAAGGTCCTTCCTAGGTCAGCTACAGCAAATGCAGGCAAGACAAGGGGGTTCAGAGCCATGGGTGCTCTGTTCTCAGAGTTTGACTCCTCCATTGAGGAGGGGAGTGAGAAAGAGAGACTGCGTCAGGCATGTGGAGAGGGGCAGCAGCGAACAGAGGCAGGAGCATAGGGGCAGTAAGACAGGTTAATGTACCCAGCTCAAGGAGTCTGCAGCCAAAGGTTTTAGCTTAATGGAGATGTCCCAAGTGTCTCCAAAGACAGGGGGTTGCTGACCTCTGTAGAGCGATGGAGGAGCAGCTGAGGTCACCAGGATGTGGTTGGCAACTATTGCCTATGGCAGTGAAGGCGACTAATGGTGCTCAACCTTTTCACATCAGGCTTGTTCCAGAGATTGTATGGAGATGTTTGTGGGATCGCTCAGTCAGTGGTCATCCACTGCATCAAACAGGTGACAGATGCCATGAACTAGAGGACAGGTGAATATATTAGATTTCACATCAATCAGGCCCCAAAGGCAATTGGATTTGGGTCCATGGCAGGCCTTTCTCAGATCCAGGGGGTTATAGACATGTGGCCATCAAGACTCCCTCAGAGCAGCTGCCAGGCGTGCTCATTAACAGGAAGGGTTTCTACTCACTCTATGTTCAAATAGTCTGCAGCCACTGCAAAAGGATGCTGCTGGTGTGTGCAATTGGTGACCTGTCATAAAACATCCCAATCATTAGCAGGGTCATGAAACCATTCCAAGCCCTATATTCACAATCGGCCAACATTCAGCAACCACCATTTCATACTCTCCATCCCAATGCCTCAATATCTGGTCATGGCCCACTGGTGTTGAAATAGACAAGCTGTCTAAGTGTGAATTTCATCAAATTTTAAGATGTACAAAGTAATAACACAGTGGGATCCAACAACTACATATCACCCAGTGTCATCCCAGTACCTTTACATGAAAGCTACTAGATGCTCCTATGTTCTGCTCTCCCTGTAGCTGGAGCTGATGTGGAGACAGGTGCTGGCCTTGCTGCTCCAGTGCCAGAGATGCCCAAGGCGACTGCCTCTGGGTGCCTGAACCCTTGAGGTGTCCGGCACAGATTGTGCCATCTGCATCTATCCCTCAGTGCTGCCTGCAGCGTTCATGACACCATCAAGGAGGCTGAGGATCCACTATCAATGCAGGGAACGCCTTGAGAAGAGCCCCATTGCCTTCAGACATTCAGTCCTCAAGTCTTTCCAGGCCCACCTGCACTCTCCTGCTTGCCTGGAGTGAGAAAACACCTGGAAACCAGGTGCCTCTCGGTCATCTCACCAATAAATCGCACAGCTCTGTTCAAGGATGAGGCCAAACTATAGAGACTGGTCTGTGCCTCCTGCAACCACCTGGTAGTCTGCCACATGTGGCTCTCCATGAGAGTAGCCACTCTCTCAATAGAGGAGGGCATGAGATCATATGCCAGGGACATGGCACCACTCATGGATCAGCTCCATTGTCCATGCATGGGAGCAAGCCGTCTCTGGGAACTCTGACAGATGTCTACATATTTCACGCTGCTGCTCCAGCATCTATCAGTTCAATGAGGGCTCCCAAGGCTCAGCATCTGTGGGAAGGTTAGCATTACTGGGTCTGTCCTCCATGATGGGGAACAGCTGGAGATGCCACTGCCTCTGTTACCTGCTTCTGCTGTGCCACCTGTCCTAAATGTGCATCAAACCTGCTGTTATAAGACTATCTGCACTGGTCATGGGTGCCCTGCATTGATGTGACCCCTCTTGTTGAGGTCTCAGATGCTGTCATTGGCATCTCATCTGCCACTGGCCCTGCAGAGGAGAGACAAGAGTGCTGTTAACAACTTCAGCAGTGACCCACATGCTCCTAACTCTCCTTGATCTGGAGCTTCCTGTGGTCACTAAGGGCCAGAGGTGCCAGTGTTAAGACTCATCACAAGGTTTGCTGCCCATGGCCATTGCTTTTCTCTTCCTCTATGGGCTCCACATCCGCCTTGCCCTCTGAGACAGGTTGGCCTACTGCAGCCCATCCATCTCCATCCCTTCTTCCTCCAGCCTTATGATGACAGCAATGAAGGGAACACCACCTCCCATGGGACTCTGCTCCCTTGCATTCTGAATGCATTTCTCCTGCAACAACAGAAATACATAGGGGCACACTTGCCTCCTGGTCCAGATGTGCTTGTCAGACTGTGTCACTTAAATGCCCATCATCGTGCCAGCTGCAAGTGGCCATTCACCCTTAGTACCACAGTGTGCACCTCTGACTGACCATGGCCCTCTGGCATGGGGCAATTCTGCAGCTCAATGTGCACCACGGTCCTTGGCCATCCAGCTCGTCCTACATATTAGAGGCGCCATAAAGGACAAGCAGGGCTGCTGCTTTGCCATCGTGCATGCCACTTACCACGCCAGACCACAGAAACGCTTCTGGCACTGCACTCATGTTCATGTGGCCCTGCATGTCCTATATGGCGCCTCTAAGCGTGGGACGAGGTGGCCGACTCCTACATAGGGAATGACCCAACCTACAACACAGGGGCACAGTCTCAGGATAAGGGGACAATCGTTTAGGGCTGAGATGAAGAGAAATTCCTTCACCCAAAGGGTTGTGTATATTTGGAACTCTACCCGAGAGGGTTCTGGGTGCTCCATCATTGAGTACATTTGAGACTGAGGTAAAAAGATTATTGATCTCTCAGAGAATCTAGGGATACGGGGAGCGGGAGGAAAGTCTAATGTCATCATACCCTGTTTTGACTCCCATCTGGTGCCACTCTTGTCTGGTGTCATTCTAATTTGATGCCATTCTTATCTAGTGTCATTTTAGTCTTAGCATCATTCGAGTCTGGTGCCATTCCAGTGTGATTCTGCCCCAGGAGCACTCTCGTCCAGTATCATACTAGCCTGTTGTCATTCTGGTCTTGTCATTCTTTGGTTCTTGCTAAAGTCTCCAAATTCTTGAAGCGTGTCACCTGCTGCTCTTTAAATATGAGTGTGGCCTGAGGCTAGCACAGTGACAGCCAGTCACTGCAGAAGGATCAATGTGTAAGGGAGCCCAGACCCATACTGCATTATCAAACTGAAATGAAACACTTACTCATAGTAAATAAATAATGAGGTTACATTTCCTGTCAACAAGCAACAGCTTGCCATAGATTCTCAATTAACCTATTCAATGCTGTCTTTGTTACTCCATTTTAATTCTTTCAGGAATGGATATATTAAATTTAAAGGACTTTAATCAGTTTAAACAAGGGTACAAATGCACATATCCTGAGGGGACTTGATAGGATGGGTATGTTGGGAGGATGTTTCCTCTTGGGGAGGCTAGAATTAAGGGACACCATTTAAAAGTTGGAGGCTCCCTTTTAAGATGGAGATGAGGAAAACATTTTTCTCTCAAAGGGTTGCTAGTCTGTGGACTTCTTGTCCCCAGAAAGCAGTGGAGGCTGGGTCATTCGATTTATTCAAGGCAGATTTTTGATTGACAAGGGAGTTAAGGATTCGGGGGGACAGACAGGAAAGTGGAGTTGAAACCACAACCAGATCAGCCACAATCTTAATGAATGACAGAGCAGGCTTGAAGGGCTGAATGGTCTACTCCTGCTCCTAAACCCTATGTTCCTATTTACATATCATATATAGTCTTCCATCAACACCCGCAAACAGGCATATATGTGTATTTTTTTAATACATATAAACATTACAGCTTTCCAGGCTCAATGCAAGACAACAGCCAAAAAGCTCTGATAGACATGGCAGGACTCTGGGGTGATTGTCACTGATGCGAGGAACCAACAGAATGGGGTGTCTCTTGACAAATGGAATCTGCACCACTGACATGAGACAGGACCAGCAGAGAGCACCAGGTGTCTCGCTGACACATGAAACCAGTGGAGTGTGCCTCACTGGAATGCGGTGGGACCAGAAGAGCTGGGTGTCACTGATGCTCATTGGGCCCAGCAGAGGCAAGGATGTGTGCTGGGGCCAGCAGAGCTAAGTATCACAGACACTTGGCACTGGCTGGTGGCAGCAGCAACCAGCAGAGTGGGTATCATTGACATATGGTGGGGACCAGCACAAGCAAGGACCACCGACACAACTGATGGAGTCGGGTGACAATCAATAATCTCAAAATAATTCCAAATAAAACTATTTAGAAATAAACTGCAAAAATGTGGAAGCGAGGGAGCTCTACATTCTTTCCATATTTCCTGACATGGAATATAAAATGTTGGAACTGCAGGGTCAATCAGCCATCTCACACTCTGAAATAAATTACTTTCCATTATCAGGAATCTGACAGACAAAGTGGAAGGGACAAAGAGCACAGCACCAGCACACCCTAGACTGAAAAGAGTTGACCAGGTCAAGCAGGAAGCAATGATTTTTAAACCCCAAGTTTGTGTTTTAAAAGTATGCAAGGGGGAGTGGAAGGAGTTTCCACATTGTTTAGAAATAACCAGTTACAGCAGGAGTCTACAGTGAGTTTTAATTTCACAGTGAGAGTGCAGGAAAGAAAAACAGAGGGAGGTGATGGTGTAGTTGCTGACTAGGGACCCGGGTTCGAATCCCACCACAGCAGATGGTGGAAGTTGAATTCAATAAAAATCTGGAATTAAAAGTCTAATGATGAACCATTGTCGATTGCGGTAAAAACCCATCTCCCATCTGGTTCACTAATGCCCTTTAGGAAAGGAGATCTGGCACACGTGTGACTCCAGACCCCCACAGTAATGTGGTTGACTCTCAAATGCCCTCTGAAATGGCCTAGCAAGCCACTCAGTTGTAACAAACCGCTACAAAGCCACAAAAAAGGAATGAAACCAGACAGATCACCCAGCCTGGCATCGACCTAGGCACCGGAAACGATAACGGCAATTGCAGCCCTATCGGCCCTGCAAAGTGCTCCTTACTAACATCTGGCGACAAATGCCAAAATTGGGAGACTGTCTTACAGACATAGTCATCATCACGGAATCATACTTGACAGATAATGTCTCAGATTCCACCATCACCATCCCTGGGTATGTGCTGTCCCACCGACAGAAGAGACCCAGCAGAGGTGGTGGCACAGTGGTATACAGTCGGGAGTTGCCCTTAGGAGTCCTCAACATTAAGTTTGGACCCCCTCCTCTGAAGTCTCATGGTATCAGGTCAAATATGGGCAAGGAAACCTCCTGCTGATTACCACGTACCACCCTCCCTCAGCTGATGAATCAATGCTCCTCCATGTTGAACATCACTTGGAGGAAGCACTGAGGGTGGCAAGGGTGCAGAATGGGGGACTTCAATGTCCATCACCAAGATTGGCTTGGTAGCACCGCTACTGACTGAGTCCTAAATGACATAGTTGCTAGACTGGGTCTGCGGCAGGTGGTGAAGGAACCAACGAGAGGGATAAACATACTTGACCTCATCCTCACCAACCTGCCTGCCGCAGATGCATCTGTCCATGACAGTATTGGTAGGAGTGACCACCGCGCCGTCATTGTGGAGACAAAGTCCCACCTTCACATTGAGGATACCCTCCATCGTGTTGTGTGGCACTACCACCGTGCTAAATGGGATAGATTTCAAACAGATCTGGCAACTCAACTGAGCATCCATGAGGCGCTGTGGGCCATCAGCAGCCGCAGAACCGAACTCGAACACAATCTGTAACCTCATGGCCCGGCATATCCCCCACTCCACCATTACCATCAAGCCAGGAGATCAACCCTGGTTCAATGAAGAGTGCAGGAGGGCATGCCAAGAGCAGCACCAGGCATATCTAAAAATGAGGTGTCAACTTGGTGAAGCTATAACACAGGATTACTTGCATGTCAGACAGCATAAGCAGAAAGTGATAGACAGAGTTAAGCGATCCCACAGCCAACGGATCAGATCCAAGTTCTGCAGTCCTGCCACATCCAGTCATGAATGGTGGTGGACAATTAAACAACTCACTGGAGGAGGAGGCTCCACAAATATCCCCATCCTCAATGATGGGGAAGCCCAACACAGCAGTGCAAAAGGTAAGGCTGAAGCATTTGCTACAACCTTCAGCCAGAAATGCCGAGTGGATGATCCATCTCGGCCTCCTCCGGAGGTCCCCAGCATCACAGGTGTCAGCCTTCAGCCAATTCGATTGACTCCACGTGATACCAAGAAATGGCTGAAGGCACTGGACACTGCAAAGGCTATGGGCCTTGATAATATTCCGGAAATATTACTGGTGCTCCAGAACTTGCCGCACCCCTAGCCAAGCTGTTCCAGTACAGCTACAACACCAGCATTTACCCAGCTATGTGGAAAATTGCCCAGGTATGTCCTGTACACAAAAAGCAGGACAAGCCCAACCCCGAGTGCAGCTCCCACAACATTGAAGAAGCTTGACACCATCCAGGCAAAGCAGCCCGCTTGATTGGCACCACATCCACAAACATTCACTCCCTCCACCACCGACGCACAGTGGCAGCAGTGTGTACCATCTACAAGATGCACTGTAGGAATTCACCAAGGCTCCTTAGACAGCACCTTCCAAACCCATGACCACTACCACCTAGAAGGGTAAGGGCAGCAGATAGATGGGAACACCACCACCTGCAAGTTCCCCTCCAAGTCACTCACCATCCTGACTTGGAAATATATCTCCGTTCCTTCACTGTCACTGGGTCAAAATCCTGGAACTCCCTTCCTAACAGCACTGTGGGTTTACCTACACTACAGGGACTGCAGCGATTCAAGAAGGCAGCTCACCACCACCTTCTCAAGGGCAGCTAGGGATGGACAATAATGCTGGCCCAGCCAGCGAAGCCCACTTCCCGTGAATGAATAAAAAAAACTGTCAGTTGGTGTAATGCACATTTACAAAGATCTGGGATAATTCATCTTGCCTCATGGCAGTCACAATAACTGAGAACTCCTGATGCTCTCTGTGATCCTGAGAATATGTTAGAATGGGCCTGACGAACCCTCAGTAGGAACAGTACAGGCGTAAGGAAAGTGCTGCCCGCTGTTTGATGTTTTCCAGAAGGCAATGTGAAAAACAATTCAGGGCTGCGTATGTTTCAAAGTCCAACCTCCAGCGCCCTCTAGGAGCCTGGATGAAACAGTCCATTTAAAATCAGTAACAGCCAGGGCCTCTGCTTGCATCGTTAGCTGGTGCCCCCTCGCTGCAGGGATTTTGGGTTCTGGCACCACTGCAATGTACTCCTTGGTTAATACTTATCAGTTAGGCTCACAAATAAAATATGGTCAGGTGGGCAAGCACCGGTCAGAGCCAAGTGTCTGTTGAATTATATCTCAGAAAGAGAACATGCACTTTGGAAGAGATTTTTTTTTTAAAGTGCTGATTATAATCAGTGTAGTTACACCCAACTGATTCATACCTAACACTCAACAACCCTAGTTCACTTACAGGCACAGCCACTTGCTGAAGATATTCAATAGATTTGGGCTGTACTTTCCTCCATTTGTACAAAAAAACACACCTGGAGAAACAGCTACAATATCACAGGAGCACAGGGGTTTTAAGCGGAGGAGGTTTCTTTAATGCAAGTCATGAAACGTAGAATCAGAGTCAACTGCAGCAATCAACTGTTATTACTCATTTTTCAAGCAGCTAATGAACTGGTATAAATGATGGACAGTTCCTTGATGCAAACAAAAATAAAAACAAAAAACTACTGCGGATGCTGGAAATCTGTTCTGTTGAAGGGTCGTGAGGACTTGAAACGTCGACTCTTTTCTTCTCCACCGATGCTGCCGGACCTGCTGAGTTTTTCCAGGTAGTTCTGTTATTGTTTTAGTTCCTTGATGCAGTTGTGGAGGGAACAGTTTTGCTGCAGAAAAGCCTTATTTTTCCAAGAGGCTCTCTGTGGTGTGTTCACCTCCCCATCAATCTGTTTCAGCATGATGTTCACACCAATGCCGTCACTTTTAATTTTAGTACGAGCTCACACTCCCTTCCAGGTCATTACTGGCTCACAATTCAAGATGGGGAAGCCATTAAAGAAATCTGTAATGATAATGAATTAAAGATTTTGCAGGAATTCATCCATACCGGCCGGATGGATTGCACCTCAACTGAGCCAGGACCAATGCCCTCACAGGATGGTATTCTAGTGCTGTTGGTTGGGGGGGGGCGGGGTTTAAAATAACTTGCTAGGGGGATGGGCACCAGGACCATTAAAAAGGAGAAACAATGTGCTTAAAGGATTGGGAGAGACAAATAGAACCAGAGTGAGTAATAGCAAGGTGTTAGGTGTGATCAGGCGAAGAGGGAATGCAATTGTCAATATCTTATCAATTAAATTGTTAAGGTTTGCTCATGTCAATTACATTGTTAAGATTAAGAGGAACAGGTGATGGTATCAATTGTCTTTGATCCTTTTTTGTTAGTTTGATTTATTGATCATTTGTTTCATTCAAAAGAGAATATAAATAGGGGATAGCTGGGACAATGGGTTGTGTGGGAGGAAAGCTGTGAGACTAAACAAGTCAATAACTCTCAATAAAAGAAAAGCCTTGCTGTCTTGGTTTCAGCTTCCCCAACTGGCTTGGATTCTATTAACAGCAATAAAGTTTAAATTGAATTTACAGTTCATGTGCAAAAATGCACAGAGTGTGGTAAATAAGGTTGGTGAGCTGCAGCTGCAGATGGCTATATGGGAATATGATGTCCTGGTGATAATGGAGACCTGGCTCAAAGGAGGTAAGGGCTGGATACAAGGTAAAAGTAAAAGACTGGATGCTGGAAATCCAAAACAAAAATAAAAATACCTGGAAAAACTCAGCAGGTCTGGCAGCATCTGCAGAGAGGAACACAGTTAACGTTTCGAGTCCGTATGACTCTTCAACAGAACATACAAGGATACAAGATGTTCAGGAAAGATGGGGAAGAAAAGAGAGGAGGAGGAATGGCAGTATTTTTAAAATAAATTATTACATTGTTAATAAGAGAGAACGTCATAGAGGGGTCAAGGACAGAATCTATTTGGTTAGAGTAAGAAACAATTACGGTACCATTTCACTACTAGGTGTAATCTATAGGCCAACAACTAGTGTGAAAATAAAGGAAAAAATGGAGGGAAATTACAGAACTACAAAAACCATGGAGTAGCAATAATGGAGGAATTTAATTATCTGAATGAGGAAAGAGGAGGCATTGCTGGATTTGGTTTTGGGGAATGAGGTGGGTCAAGTGGAAAAGGTATCAGTAGAAGAACATTTAGGAAACATAGATCATAGCATCATAAAGGTTAACAATAGAAAAGGATAAGGAGAGATCTAGCATCAAAATACTTAATTGGAGGAGGGCTTAATTGAAAGTGGAGTGAAAACAGATGTAACTCAGGTAAATTGGAATCAAAGAATGGCAGGCAATACTGTAAAGGAGCAATTGACAAGATACATTCCACAAGGGAAAAGGTGGGACAACCCCCAAAGCCAGAGCTCCCTGGATGGCAAAAGAGATGGAGAGTAAGATGAAGCAGAAAAAGGGTGCATATGACAGATGTCAGATTGATAATAGAAGTGAGAACCAGGCTGAATATAGAAAGTTCAGATAGGAAGTGAAAAAGAAAATAAAAGAGGCAAATAGAGACTACAAGAAGAGAGTGGCAGCTAACATAGAAAGGAATTCAGAAGTCTCCTATAGGTTTATAAATCGTATATGGAAAGTAAGAGGATGGGTGGGGTTGAATAGGAGCCCAAAAGCGTATCAATGCATGGAAGCAGAGAGAATGGTATCTGGAACAGCATTAACTGTCACTTGATAAGGATTATTTTTCAGATTGCAGGAAGGTATACAGTAGAGATCCCCTTAGACTTGGGTGTGCAGAGCACAATGTCAAAATTTGGAGATAACACAAAACTTGGAAATATTGTGAACTGTGAGGAGGATAGTGATAGTTAACAAAAGGGCATAGATAGGTTGGCGGAATGGGTGGACAGGTAACAGGTGAAATCTAATGTGGAGAAATGTGAAGTGATGCATTATTTTGGTAAGAAGGACAAGGAGAGGCAATATGAAATAAGGGGTACAATTCAAAATGGGGTGCAGAAACAGACCTGGGGGTGTATGCTTGTAGATTGTAGGACAAGTTGAGAAAGTAGTTAAAAAGGCACCCATGATCCTGAGCTTTATAAATTGAAGCATAGAGTACACAAGCAAGGATGTTATGTAGAGCCTTTATAAAACACTTGCTCAACCTCAAATAGAGTATTGTGTCCAATTCTGGGGACCGGACTTCAGGAAGGAAATGAAAACATGAGGGAAGGTGCGGAAATGATTCACGAGAATGGTTTCAAGGCTGAGGGACTTCAGTTATGTGGCAGATTGGAGAAGCTGGGATTGTTCTCAGAGGAGAGGAGATTTGATAGAGGTGTTCAAAATCATGAGGGGTCTGGACAGAGTAGGTAAGACTGTTCCCATTGGCAGAAGGGACGAGAACCAGAGGACACCAAATTAAGGTGATTGGCAAAAGAGCTAATGGGGACAAAAGGAAAATATTTTTTTATATTGCGAGTGGTTAGGATCTGGAATGCACTGCCTGAGAGTGGTGGAGGCAGGTTCAACTGTGACTTTCAAAAGGGAATTGGATAAGAACCTGAAGAGAAAGCTTTTTGCAGATTGCAGAGAAAGGAGAAGGGATTAGAATTAGCTACATTTGTTCTTGTAGAGAGCTGGCATGGACACAACGGGCAGAATAGCCACCTTCCATGCTGTAATATTCTATAAGTTCAGCCTCAGATAGTTGGAGTGGTTCTGGGCAGGGTTGCTCTTTCTTAAAGAGAAAGGAAATTTCTTGCATTTATCCAGCATTTTTCACATGCTCAAGACAGCCAGTGAAGTACTTTTTGAATCCAGTCACTGTTGCATTGTATGGAAAGTGCAATAGCCAATTTGCACCCAATTCAACAAATAGCATTGACATAAATGACCAGATAATCTGTTTTAGTTAAAAACAAAAAGCTAAAAGCTACTGC
>NW_027598145.1:0-53112 GCF_964194155.1 Cetorhinus maximus
GTAAATTACTGATACCCGCTGGGTACAGGTCAGATTGAAACTGGGATTTACCCAGGTAAATTACTGATACCCGCTGGGTACAGGTCAGATTGAAACTGGGATTTACCCGGGTAAATTACTGATACCCGCTGGGTACAGGTCACATTTAAACTGGGATTTACCCGGGTAAATTACTGATACCCGCTGGGTACAGGTCAGATTGAAACTGGGATTTACCCGGGTAAATTACTGATACCCGCTGGGTACAGGTCACATTTAAACTGGGATTTACCCAGGTAAAGGGAACACTACCCGCTGGGTACAGGGCAGATTTAAACTGGGATTTACCCGGGTAAATTACTGATACCCGCTGGGTACAGGTCAGATTTAAACTGAGGTTTACCCGGGTAAATTACTGATACCCGCTGGGTACAGGTCAGATTTAAACTGAGGTTTACCCGGGTAAATTACTGATACCCGCTGGGTACAGGTCAGATTTAAACTGAGGTTTACCCGGGTAAATTACTGATACCCACTGGGTACAGGTCAGATTGAAACTGGGATTTACCCTGGTAAATTATGTCTATCTGCGTGTGGTCAGTCTATACTGTAACTGTGTCAGGGAATGGTCAGTCTGTCGTGTAACTGTGTCAGGGAATGGTCAGTCTATCCTGTAACTGTGTCAGGGAATGGTCAGTCTGTCCTGTAACTGTGTCAGGGAATGGTCAGTCTATCCTGTAACTGTGTCAGGGAATGGTCAGTCTATCCTGTAACTGTGTCAGGGAATGGTCAGTCTATCCTGTAACTGTGTCAGGGAATGGTCAGTCTGTCCTGTAACTGTGTCAGGGAATGGTCAGTCTATCCTGTAACTGTGTCAGGGAATGGTCAGTCTGTCCTGTAACTGTGTCAGGGAATGGTCAGTCTGTCCTGTAACTGTGTCAGGGAATGGTCAGTCTATCCTGTAACTGTGTCAGGGAATGGTCAGTCTATCCTGTAACTGTACCAGAGAATGGCCAGTCTGTCCTGTAACTATGTCAGGGAATGGTCAGTCTGTCCTGTAACTGTGTCAGGGAACGGTCAGTCTGTCCTGTAACTGTGTCAGGGAATGGTCAGTCTGTCCTGTAACTGTGTCAGGGAATGGTCAGTCTGTCCTGTAACTGTGTCAGGGAATGGTCAGTCTATCCTGTAGCTGTGTCAGGGAATGGTCAGTCTATCCTGTAACTGTGTCAGGGAATGGTCAGTCTATCCTGTAACTGTGTCAGGGAATGGTCAGTCTATCCTGTAACTGTGTCAGGGAATGGTCAGTCTGTCCTGTAACTATGTCAGGGAATGGTCAGTCTGTCCTGTAACTGTGTCAGGGAATGGTCAGTCTATCCTGTAACTGTGTCAGGGAATGGTCAGTCTATCCTGTAACTGTGTCAGGGAATGGTCAGTCTATCCTGTAACTGTGTCAGGGAATGGTCAGTCTATCCTGTAACTGTACCAGAGAATGGCCAGTCTGTCCTGTAACTGTGTCAGGGAATGGTCAGTCTGTCCTGTAACTGTGTCAGGGAATGGTCAGTCTATCCTGTAACTATGTCAGGGAATGGTCAGTCTGTCCTGTAACTGTGTCAGGGAATGGTCAGTCTGTCCTGTAACTGTGTCAGGGAATGGTCAGTCTATCCTGTAACTGTGTCAGGGAATGGTCAGTCTGTCCTGTAACTGTGTCAGGGAATGGTCAGTCTGTCCTGTAACTGTGTCAGGGAATGGTCAGTCTGTCCTGTAACTGTGTCAGGGAATGGTCAGTCTGTCCTGTAACTATGTCAGGGAATGGTCAGTCTGTCCTGTAACTGTGTCAGGGAATGGCCAGTCTGTCCTGTAACAATGTCAGGGAATGGTCAGTCTGTCCTGTAACTGTGTCAGGGAATGGCCAGTCTGTCCTGTAACTATGTCAGGGAACGGTCAGTCTGTCCTGTAACTGTGTCAGGGAACGGTCAGTCTGTCCTGTAACTGTGTCAGGGAACGGTCAGTCTGTCCTGTAACTGTATCTGCGAATGGTCAGTCTGTCCTGTAACTGTATCTGCGTATGGTCAGTCTGTCCTGTAACTATGTCAGGGAATGGTCAGTCTGTCCTGTAACTATGTCAGGGAATGGTCAGTCTGTCCTGTAACTGTATCTGCGAATGGTCAGTCTGTCCTGTAACTGTATCTGCGTATGGTCAGTCTGTCCTGTAACTGTGTCAGGGAATGGTCAGTCTGTCCTGTAACTATGTCAGGGAATGGTCAGTCTATCCTGTAACTGTGTCAGGGAATGGTCAGTCTGGCCTGTAACTGTGTCAGGGAATGGTCAGTCTGTCCTGTAACTGTGTCAGGGAATGTTCACTCTGTCCTGTAACTGTGTCAGGGAATGGTCATTCTGTCCTGTAACTATGTCAGGGAATGTTCACTCTGTCCTGTAACTGTGTCAGGGAATGGTCAGTCTGTCCTTTAACCATGTCAGGGAATGGTCAGTCTGTCCTGTAACTGTGTCAGGGAACGGTCAGTCTGTCCTGTAACTATGTCAGGGAATGTTCACTCTGTCCTGTAACTGTATCAGGGAATGGTCAGTCGGCCTTTTACTGTGTCAGGGAATGGTCAGTCTGTATTGTCAATGTGTAAGGGAATGGTCAATCTCTGCTGTAACTGTACCAGATAATGGCCAGTCTGTCCTGGAACTATGTCAGGGAATGGTCAGTCTGTCCTGTAACTGTATCAGAGAATGGTCAGTCTGTCCTGTAACTATGTCAGGGAATGGTCAGTCTGTCCTGTAACTATGTCAGTGAATGGTCAGTCTGTCCTGTAACTATGTCAGTGAACGGTCAGTCTGTCCTGTAACTATGTCAGGGAACAGTCAGTCTGTCCTGTAACTATGTCAGGGAATGGTCAATCTGTCCTGTAACTATGTCAGGGAATGGTCAGTCTGTCCTGTAACTATGTCAGTGAATGGTCAGTCTGTCCTGTAACTATGTCAGGGAACGGTCAGTCTGTCCTGTAACTATGTCAGTGAATGGTCAGTCTGTCCTGTAACTATGTCAGTGAACGGTCAGTCTATCCTGTAACTATGTCAGGGAACAGTCAGTCTGTCCTGTAACTATGTCAGGGAATGGTCAGTCTGTCCTGTAACTATGTCAGGGAATGGCCAGTCTGTCCTGTAACTATGTCAGGGAATGGCCAGTCTGTCCTGTAACTATGTCAGGGAATGGTCAGTCTGTTTAGTAACTGTGTCAGTTACACACTCTGTGTGTGTTTTAATCAAGATTGTCACTTAGACTGTGTTGTAATACAGACTGTCACTCAGCGTGTGCTGTAATAGAGACTACCACTCAGGCTGTACTGTAATGTAGACTGTCACTCAGGCTTTGCTATAATACACACAGTCACTCAGTGTGTGCTGCAGTAGAGACTGTCACTCAGGCTGTACTGTAATGTAGACTGTCACTCAGTGTGTGCTGTAATAGAGACTGGCACTCAGGCCATGTTGTAATACAAATTGTTACTCAGTGTATGCTGTAATAGATTGTCACTCAGCGTGTGCTGTAATACAGACTGTCACTCAGCGTGTGCTGTAATACAGACTGTCACTCAGCGTGTGCTGTAATACAGACTGTCACTCAGCGTGTGCTGTAATACAGACTGTCCCTCAGGCTGTACTGTAATACAGACAGTCACTCAGCGTGTGCTGTAATACAGACTGTACTTCAGGCTGTACTGTAATACAGACTGTCCCTCAGGCTGTACTGTAATACAGACTGTCACTCAGTGTGTACTGTAATACAGACTGTCACTCAGGCTGTACTGTAATAGAGACTGTCACTCAGACTGTACTGTAATACAGACTGTCACTCAGTGTGTGCTGTAATAGAAACTGTCGCTGAGCCTCTGTGTGATGGGAACTGTCAGTCAGGATGTGCTGTAATGGGAGCTGTCATGCAGGGTGTGCTGTAACAGACTGTAACAGGGCCTGTCGCTCCCTATCTGCAGGGTGACGTCGGGCTGGCGATGGGAAAGCTGTACGGGAACGATTTCAGCCAGACCACAATCTCCCGTTTTGAAGCCCTGAATCTCAGCTTTAAGAACATGTGCAAACTGAAACCCTTACTGGAGAAATGGCTGAATGATGCTGGTATGTGACCTCTCACCCTCCGAATCCCATCTCAGCGAGCTGGGGGAGGGGCTCTGTGAGCTGGGGGAGGGGCTATGTGACCTGGGGGAGGGGCTCCACGTGCTGGGGGAGGGACTCTGCGAGCTGGGGGAGGGACTCTGCGAGCTGGGGGAGGGGCTCTGTGACCTGGGGGAGGGGCTCCACGTGCTGGGGGAGGGACTCTGCGAGCTGGGGGAGGGACTCTGCGAGCTGGGGGAGGGGCTCTGCGAGCTGGGGGAGGGGCTCTGCGAGCTGGGGGAAGGACTCTGCGAGCTGGGGGAGGGACTCTGCGAGCTGGGGGAGGGACTCTGCGAGCTGGGGGAGGGGCTCTGTGACCTGGGGGAGGGGCTCCACGTGCTGGGGGAGGGGCTCTGTGACCTGGGGGAGGGGCTCCACGTGCTGGGGGAGGGGCTCTGTGAGCTGGGGGAGGGGCTATGTGACCTGGGGGAGGGGCTCCACATGCTGGGGGAGGGGCTCTGTGACCTGGGGGAGGGGCTCCACATGCTGGGGGAGGGGCTCTGTGACCTGGGGGAGGGGCTCCACGTGCTGGGGGAGGGGCTCTGTGAGCTGGGGGAGGGGCTATGTGACCTGGGGGAGGGGCTCCACATGCTGGGGGAGGGGCTCTGTGACCTGGGGGAGGGGCTCTGTGACCTGGGGGAGGGGCTCCGTGACATGGGGGAGGGGCTCTGTGAACTGGGGGAGGGGCTCTGTGAACTGGGGGAGGGGCTCCGTGAGCTGGGGGAGGGGCTCCGTGAGCTGGGGGAGGGGGTGGGTGAGGGGGTGCTGGGTGACGGGGTGTGTTAGGGGGGTGGGTGAGTGGGGTGGGTGAGGGGGTGCTGGGTGAGGGGGTGGGTGAGGGGGGTGGGTGAGGGGGGTGGGTGAGGGGGGTGGGTGAGGGGGTGCTGGGTGAGGGGGGTGTGTGAGGGGGGTGTGTGAGGGGGGGGTGAGGGGGGTGGGTGAGGGGGTGCTGGGTGAGGGGGGGTGTGTGAGGGGGGTGGGTGAGGGGGTGTGTGAGGGGGGTGGGTGAGGGGGTGTGTGAGGGGGGTGGGTGAGGGGGTGGGTGAGGCGGGTTGGTGAGGGGGTGTGTGAGGAGGGTGGGTGAGGGGGTGTGTGAGGGGGGTGGGTGAGGGGGTGTGTGAGGGGGGTGGGTGAGAGGTGTGGGTGAGGGGCTGTGTGAGGGGGCTGTGTGAGGGGGTGTGTGAGGGGGGTGGGTGAGGGGGGTGGGTGAGGGGGTGTGTGAGGGGGCTGGGTGAGGGGGGTGGGTGAGGGGGGGGGTGGGTGAGGGTGCTGGGTGAGGGGGTGTTTGAGGGGGTGGGTGAGGGGGGTGGGTGAGGGGGTGTGTGAGGGGGGTGGGTGAGGGGGGTGGGTGAGGGGGGTGGGTGAGGGTGTGGGTGAGGGGGTGCTGGGTGAGGGGTTGTGTGAGGGGGGTGTGTGAGGTGGGTGGGTGAGGGGAGGTGTGTGAGGGTGTGGGTGAGGTGGTGCTGGGTGAGGGGGTGTGTGAGGGGGGTGGGTGAGGGGGTGCTGGGTGAGGGGGCGCTGTGTGAGGGGGTTGGGTGAGGGTGTGTGTGAGGGGGGTGGATGAGGGGGTGTGTGAGGGGGTGGGTGAGGGGGTGGGTGAGGGGTGTGGGTGAGGGGGTGTGTGAGGGGGGTGGGTGAGGGGGTGGGTGAGGGGGTTGGGTGAGGGGGTGTGTGAGGGGGTGGGTGAGGGGGTGTGTGAGGGGGCTGGATGAGGGGTGTGTGAGGGAGTGGGTGAGGGGGGTGGCTGAGGGGGTGTGTGAGGGGGGTGGGTGAGGGGGTTGGGTGAGGGAGTTGGTGAGTGGGGTGGGTGAGGGGCGTGCTGGGTGAGGGGGTGTGTGAAGGGGGTGGGTGAGAGGGGTGGGTGAGGGGGTGTGTGAGGGTGGTGGGTGAGGGGGTGTGTGAGGGGGCTGGGTGAGGGGGTGTGTGAGGGGGCTGGGTGAGGGGGTGTGTGAGGGGGGTGGGTGAGGGGGGTGGATGAGGGGGTGTGTGAGGGGGGTGGGTGAGTGGGTGCTGGGTGAGGGCGTGTGTGAGGGCGGTGTGTGAGGGGGGTGGGTGAGAGGGTGCTGGGTGAGGGGGTGTGTGAGGGGGGAGGGTGAGTGGGTGCTGGGTGAGGGCGTGTGTGAGGGCGCTGTGTGAGGGGAGTGGGTGAGGGGGGGTGGGTGAGTGTGTGGGTGAGAGGGTGCTGGGTGAGGGGGTGTGTGAGGGGGGTGGTTGAGGAAGGTGGGTGAGGGGGGTTGGGTGAGGGTGTGGGTGAGGGGGTGCTGGGTGTGGGGTTGTGTGAGGGGGTGGGTGAGGGGGTGCTGGGTGAGGGATTGTGTGAGGGGGGTGGGTGAGGTTGTGGGTGAGGGGGTGCTGGGTGAGGGGGGTGGGTGACGGGGGTGGGTGAGGGGGGTGGGTGATGGGGTGTGTGAGGCGGGTGGATGAGGGGGTGTGTGAGGGGGTGGGTGAGGGGGTGGGTGAGGGGGGTGGGTGAGGGGGTGTGTGAGGGGGGTGGGTGAGGGGGTTGGGTGAGAGAGTTGGTGAGTGGGGTGGGTGAGGGGCGTGCTGGGTGAGGGGGTGTGTGAAGGGTGTGGGTGAGGGGGGTGGGTGAGGGGGTGTGTGAGGGGGCTGGGTGAGGGGGTGTGTGAGGGGGGTGGGTGAGGGGGTGGGTGAGGGGTGTGGGTGTGGGGGTGCTGGGTGAGGGGGTGTGTGAGGGGGGTGGGTGAGGGGCTGCTGGGTGAGGGCGTGTGTGAGGGGGGAGGGTGAGTGTGTGCTGGGTGAGGGCGTGTGTGAGGGGGTGGGTGAGGGGGGTGGGTGAGGGTGTGGGTGAGTGTGTGCTGGGTGAGGGGGTGTGTGAAGGGGGTGGTTGAGGAGGGTGGGTGAGGGGGGGTGGTGAGGGTGTGGGTGAGGGGGTGCTGGGTGAGGGGGTGAGTGAAGGGTGTGGGTGAGGGGGGTGGGTGAGTGGGTGCTGGGTGAGGGGGTGTGTGAGGGCAGTGTGTGAGGGGGGTGGGTGAGGGGGAGTGGGTGAGGGTGTGGGTGAGGGGGGTGGGTGAGGGGGGTGGGTGAGGGGCTGTGTGAGGGGGGTGGGTGAGGGGGGTGGGTGAGGGGCTGTTTGGGGGGGGTGGGTGAGGGGTGTGGGTGAGCGGGGTGGGTGAGGGGGGTTGGTGAGGGGTGTGGGTGAGGGGGTGGGTGAGGCGGCTGGGTGAGGGGGTGCTGGGTGAGGCGGGTGTTTGAGGGGAGTAGGTGAGGAGGGTTGGTGAGGGGTGTGGGTGAGGGGGGTGGGTGAGTGGTGTGGGTGAGGGGGGTGGGTGAGGGGTGTGGGTGAGGGGGGTGGGTGAGGGGGGTGGGTGAGGGGGTGCTGGGTGAGGTGGGTGTTTGAGGGGAGTGGGTGAGGGAGGTTGGTGAGGGGTGTGGGTGAGGGGGGTGGGTAAGGGGGTGGGTGAGGGGGCTGGGTGAGTGGGTGCTGGGTGAGGGGGTGCTGGGCGAGGCAGGTGTGTGAGGGGAGTGGGTGAGGGGGTGCTGGGTGAGGGGGTTGTGTGAGGTATTGGGTGAGGGGGTGCTGGGTGAGGGGGGTGGGTGAGGGCGTTGGTGAGGGGATTCTGGGTGAGGGGGGTGGGTGAGGGGGTGCTGGGTGAGTGGGTGTGTGTGGGGGTGCTGGGTGAGGGTGTGGGTGAGGGGGTGCTGGGTGAGGGGCTGCTGGGTGAGGGCGTGGGTGAGGGGGGTGTGTGAGGGGGTTGGTTGAATGGGTGAGGGGTGGGTGTGGGTGAGGGGTGTGGGGTGGGTGAGGGGTGAGGGGTGAGGGGGTGGGTGAGGGTGTTGGTGAGGGGGTGCTGGGTGAGGGGTGCTGGGTGAGGGGTTCTGTGAAGGGGTGCTGGGTGAGGGGGTGGGTGAGGGCGTGGGTGAGGAGGTGTGTGAGGGGGTGCTGGGTGAGGGGGTGTGTGTGGGAGTGCTGGGTGAGGGGGTGTGTGTGGGGGTGCTGGGTGAGGGTGTGGGTGAGGGGGTGCTGGGTGAGGGGCTGCTGGGTGAGGGCGTGGGTGAGGGGGGTGTGTGAGGGGGTTGGGTGAATGGGTGAGGGGTGGGTGAGTGGGTGAGTGGGTGAGTGGTGAGGGGTGGGTGGGGGTGGCTGGTGGGGGCAGTGCCAGGTTTTGAAGGTTTACACCTCTGTTATATTTCTCCCTTATCTCCTAGAAAACCTGTCCGCGGATGCGACTCTGCCCAGCCCGAACGCCATGAGCAGCCCTCCCATTGGCATCGAGGGACTGGGGGGGCGCAAGAGGAAGAAACGAACAAGCATCGAGACCAATGTCCGAGTGGCCTTAGAGAAGAGTTTCCTCGCAGTGAGTACCAGATGGGCACAGACGGGATGTGAGAGAAAGCCAAGCTTCAATCGGGGCCCAAACCAGGGCCCAGGCCCCAGTCACATCCCAAAACCAGAGCCCAGGCCCCAGTCACAACCCAAAACATGGCCCAGGCCCCAGTCACATCCTGAAACCAGGACCCAGGCACCAGTCACATCCTGAAACCAGGGCCCAGGCCCCAGTCATAACCCAAAACATGGCCCAGGCCCCAGTCACATCCTGAAACCAGCGCCCAGGCCCCAGTCACATCCTGAAACCAGGGCCCAGGCACCAGTCACATCCTGAAACCAGGGCCCAGGCCCCAGTCATAACCCAAAACATGGCCCAGGCCCCAGTCACATCCTGAAACCAGCGCCCAGGCCCCAGTCACATCCTGAAACCAGGACCCAGGCACCAGTCACATCCTGAAACCAGAGCCCAGGCCCCAGTCATAACCCAAAACATGGCCCAGGCCCCAGTCACATCCTGAAACCAGCGCCCAGGCCCCAGTCACATCCTGAAACCGGGGCCCAGGCCACAGTCACAATTCAAAAACCAGGGCACAGGCCCCAGTCACAACTCAAAAACCAGGGCCCAGGCTCCAGTCACAACCCAAAACCAGGGCACAGGCACCAGTCACAACCCGAAAACAGGGCACAGGCCCCAGTCACAACTCAAAAACCAGGTCCCAGGCCCCAGTCACAATCTGAACACAGGGCCCAGGCTCCAGTCACAACCCGAAACCAGGGCCCAGGCCCCAGTCACAATCTGAACACAGGGCCCAGGCTCCAGTCACAACCCAACACACTAAACAAGGCTCCAGGTCCTAATCAAAACCCAAGACCATGCCCTAGGCCCCAGGCCACATTCACAAGTTGAATCAAGGGCGTGGGCCCCTGTAACATTCCGAAAACAGAGGCCAGGACAGAGTCACAAACTGAAAGAAGGGCCCACGTCACAGTCAGACACAGAAACAAGGGCCCATGTCACAGTCAGACCCGGAAACGAGAGCCCTTGTCACAGACAGACCCGGAAACGAGGGCCCATGTCACAGTCAGACCCGTAAGCGAGGGCCCACGTCATAGTGAGACCCAGAAACGAGAGCCCATGTCACAGTCAGACCCAGAAACAAGGGCCCATGTCACAGTCACACCCGGAAACGAGAGCCCATGTCACAGTCAGACCCAGAAACGAGAGCCCATGTCACAGTCAGACCCAGAAACGAGAGCCCATGTCAAAATCTAACCCAGAAACGAGAGCCCATGTCACAGTCAGACCCAGAAACGAGAGCCCATGTCACAGTCAGACCCAGAAACGAGAGCCCATGTCACAGTCAGACCCAGAAACGAGAGCCCATGTCACAGTCAGACCCGGAAACGAGAGCCCATGTCAAAATCAGACCCAGAAATGAGAGCCCATGTCACATTCGGACCCGAAAACGAGGGCCCATGTCACAGTCAGACCCAGAAACGTAAATCCATGTCACAGTCAGACCCGGAAACAAGAGCCCATGTCACAGTCAGACCCGGTAACGAGAGCCCATGTCACAGTCCGACCCAGAAAAGTGAATCCATGTCACAGTCAGACCCGGAAACGAGAGTCCATATCACAGTCAGACCCGGTAACGAGAGCCCATTTCACAGTCAGACCCGGAAACGAGAGCCCATGTCACAGACAGACCCGGAAACGAGGGCCCATGTCACAGTCAGACCCGGAAACGAGGGCCCATGTCACAATCAGACCCAGAAACGAGAGCCCATGTCACAGTCAGATCGGGAAACGAGGGCCCATGTCACAGTCAGACCCAGAAACGAGAGCCCATGTCACAGTCAGATCGGGAAACGAGGGCCCATGTCTCAGTCAGACCCGTAAGCGAGGGCCCACGTCATAGTTAGACCCAGAAACGAGAGCCCATGTCACAAGTCAGACCCAGAAACAAGGGCCCATGTCACAGTCACACCCGGAAATGAGAGGCCATGTCACAGTCAGACCCAGAAACGAGAGCCCATGTCACAGTCAGATCGGGAAACGAGGGCCCATGTCACAGTCAGACCCGTAAGCGAGGGTCCACGTCATAGTTAGACCCAGAAACGAGAGCCCATGTCACAGTCAGACCCAGAAACAAGGGCCCATGTCACAGTCACACCCGGAAACGAGAGCCCATGTCACAGTCAGACCCAGAAACGAGAGCCCATGTCACAGTCAGACCCAGAAACGAGAGCCCATGTCAAAATCTAACCCAGAAAAGAGAGCCCATGTCATAGTCAGACCCAGAAACGAGAGCCCATGTCACAGTCAGACCCAGAAACGAGAGCCCATGTCACAGTCAGACCCAGAAACGAGAGCCCATGTCACAGTCAGACCCAGAAACGAGAGCCCATGTCAAAATCAGACCCAGAAATGAGAGCCCATGTCACAGTCAGACCCGAAAACGAGGGCCCATGTCACAGTCCGACCCAGAAAAGTGAATCCGTGTCACAGTCAGACCCGGAAACGAGAGTCCATATCACAGTCAGACCCGGTAACGAGAGCCCATTTCACAGTCAGACCCGGAAACGAGAGCCCATGTCACAGACAGACCCGGAAACGAGGGCCCATGTCACAGTCAGACCCAGAAACGAGAGCCCATGTCACAGTCAGACACAGAAACAAGAGCCCATGTCACAGTAAGACCCGGAAATGAGGGCCCATGTCACAGTCAGAACCAGAAACGTGAATCCATGTCACAGTCAGACCCGGAAACGAGAGTCCACGTAACAGTCAGGCCCGGTAACGAGAGCCCATTTCACAGTCAGACCCGGAAACGAGAGCCCATGTCACAGTCTGACCAGGAAACGAGGGCCCATGTCACAGTCAGACCCGGAAACGAGAGCCCTTGTCACAGACAGACCCGGAAATGAGGGCCCATGTCACAGTCAGACCCAGAAACGAGAGCCCATGTCACACTCAGATCGGGAAACGAGGGCCCATGTCACAGTCAGACCCGTAAGCGAGGGCCCACGTCATAGTTAGACCCAGAAACGAGAGCCCATGTCACAGTCAGACCCAGAAACAAGGGCCCATGTCACAGTCACACCCGGAAACGAGAGCCCATGTCACAGTCAGACCCAGAAACGAGAGCCCATGTCACAGTCAGACCCAGAAACGAGAGCCCATGTCAAAATCTAACTCAGAAACGAGAGCTCATGTCACAGTCAGACCCAGAAACGAGAGCCCATGTCACAGTCAGACCCAGAAACGAGAGCCCATGTCACAGTCAGACCCAGAAACGAGAGCCCATGTCAAAATCAGACCCAGAAATGAGAGCCCATGTCACAGTCGGACCCGAAAACGAGGGCCCATGTCACAGTCAGACCCAGAAACGTAAATCCATGTCACAGTCAGACCCGGAAACGAGAGTACATGTCACAGTCAGACCAGGTAACGAGAGCCCATGTCACAGTCAGACCCGGTAACAAGGGCCCATGTCACAGTCAGACCCGGAAACGAGCGCCCATATCACAGACAGACCCAGAAACAAGGGCCCATGTCACAGTCAGACCCAGAAACGAGGGCCCATGTCACAGTCGGACCCGGAAACGAGATCCATGTCACAGTCAGACACAGAAACGAGGGCCCATGTCACAGTCAGACCCTGAAACGAGGGCCCATGTCACAGTCAGAGCCGGAAATGAGAAGCCATATCACAGTCAGACCCGGAAATGAGAGCCCATGTCACAGTCAGACCCGGAAACGAGGGCGCATGTCACAGTCAAACACGGAAACAAGGGCCCATGTCACAGTCAGACCCAGAAACGAGCGCCCATGTCACAGACAGACCCAGAAACAAGGGCCCATGTCACAGTCAGACCCAGAAACGAGGGCCCATGTCACAGTCGGACCCGGAAACGAGATCCATGTCACAGTCAGACACAGAAACGAGGGCCCATGTCACAGTCAGACCCTGAAACGAGGGCCCATGTCACAGTCAGAGCCGGAAACGAGAAGCCATATCACAGTCAGACCCGGAAATGAGAGCCCATGTCACAGTCAGACCCGGAAACGAGGGCGCATGTCACAGTCAAACACGGAAACGAGGGCCCATGTCACAGTCAGACCCGGAAACGAGAGTCCATGTCACAGTCAGACCCAGAAACAAGGGACCATGTCACAGTCAGACCCAGAAACGAAAGCCCATGTCACAGTCATACCCGGAAACGAGGGCCCATGTCACAGTCACACCCGGAAACGAGAGTCCATCTTACAGTCAGACCCAGAAACGAGGGCCCATGTCACAGTCAGAAATGGAAACGAGGGCCCATGTCACAGACAGACCCAGAAACGAGAGCCCATGTCACAGTCAGACACGGAAACGAGGGCCCATGTACAATCACACCAGGAAAGGAGAGCCCATGTCACAGTCACACGCGGAATGAGAGCCCATGTAACAGTCAGACGCGGAATGAGAGCCCATGTCACAGTCAGAACTGGAACGAGAGCCCATGTCACAGACAGACCCGGAGTCGAGGGCCCATGTCACAGTCAGACCCGGAATGAGAGCCCATGTCATAGACCCGGAAACGAGAGCCCATGTCACAGTCAGACCCGGAAACGAGAGCCCATGTCACAGTCAGACCCGGAAACGAGAGCCCATGTCACAGTCAGACCCGGATACGAGGGCCCATGTCACAGTCAGACACGGAAACGAGGGCCCATGTCACAGTCAGACCCGGAATGAGAGCCCATGTCACAGTCATACCCGTAAACGATTGCCCATGTCACAGTCAGACCCGGAAACGAGGGCCCATGTCACAGTCAGACCCAGAAACGAGAGCCCATGTCACAGTCATAGCCGGAAACGAGGGCCCATGTCACAGTCACACCCGGAAACGAGAGGCCATGTCACAGTCAGACCAGGAAACGAGGGCCCATGTCACAGTCAGACCCGGAAACGAGGGCCCATGTCACAGTCAGACCCAGAAACGAGAGCCCATGTCACAGTCAGATCGGGAAACGAGGGCCCATGTCACAGTCAGACCCGTAAGCGAGGGTCCACGTCATAGTTAGACCCAGAAACGAGAGCCCATGTCACAGTCAGACCCAGAAACAAGGGCCCATGTCACAGTCACACCCGGAAACGAGAGCCCATGTCACAGTCAGACCCAGAAACGAGAGCCCATGTCACAGTCAGACCCAGAAACGAGAGCCCATGTCAAAATCTAACCCAGAAAAGAGAGCCCATGTCATAGTCAGACCCAGAAACGAGAGCCCATGTCACAGTCAGACCCAGAAACGAGAGCCCATGTCACAGTCAGACCCAGAAACGAGAGCCCATGTCACAGTCAGACCCAGAAACGAGAGCCCATGTCAAAATCAGACCCAGAAATGAGAGCCCATGTCACAGTCAGACCCGAAAACGAGGGCCCATGTCACAGTCCGACCCAGAAAAGTGAATCCGTGTCACAGTCAGACCCGGAAACGAGAGTCCATATCACAGTCAGACCCGGTAACGAGAGCCCATTTCACAGTCAGACCCGGAAACGAGAGCCCATGTCACAGACAGACCCGGAAACGAGGGCCCATGTCACAGTCAGACCCAGAAACGAGAGCCCATGTCACAGTCAGACACAGAAACAAGAGCCCATGTCACAGTAAGACCCGGAAATGAGGGCCCATGTCACAGTCAGAACCAGAAACGTGAATCCATGTCACAGTCAGACCCGGAAACGAAAGTCCACGTAACAGTCAGGCCCGGTAACGAGAGCCCATTTCACAGTCAGACCCGGAAACGAGAGCCCATGTCACAGTCTGACCAGGAAACGAGGGCCCATGTCACAGTCAGACCGGGAAACGAGAGCCCTTGTCACAGACAGACCCGGAAATGAGGGCCCATGTCACAGTCAGACCCGGAAATGAGGGCCCATGTCACAGTCAGAACCAGAAACGTGAATCCATGTCACAGTCAGACCCGGAAACGAGAGTCCACGTAACAGTCAGGCCCGGTAACGAGAGCCCATTTCACAGTCAGACCCGGAAACGAGAGCCCATGTCACAGTCTGACCAGGAAACGAGGGCCCATGTCACAGTCAGACCCGGAAACGAGAGCCCATGTCACAGACAGACCCGGAAACGAGGGCCCATGTCACAGTCAGACCCAGAAACGAGAGCCCATGTCACAGTCAGACACAGAAACAAGAGCCCATGTCACAGTAAGACCCGGAAATGAGGGCCCATGTCACAGTCAGAACCAGAAACGTGAATCCATGTCACAGTCAGACCCGGAAACGAGAGTCCACGTAACAGTCAGGCCCGGTAACGAGAGCCCATTTCACAGTCAGACCCGGAAACGAGAGCCCATGTCACACTCAGATCGGGAAACGAGGGCCCATGTCACAGTCAGACCCGTAAGCAAGGGCCCACGTCATAGTTAGACCCAGAAACGAGAGCCCATGTCACAGTCAGACCCAGAAACAAGGGCCCATGTCACAGTCACACCCGGAAACGAGAGCCCATGTCACAGTCAGACCCAGAAACGAGAGCCCATGTCACAGTCAGACCCAGAAACGAGAGCCCATGTCAAAATCTAACTCAGAAACGAGAGCTCATGTCACAGTCAGACCCAGAAACGAGAGCCCATGTCACAGTCAGACCCAGAAACGAGAGCCCATGTCACAGTCAGACCCAGAAACGAGAGCCCATGTCAAAATCAGACCCAGAAATGAGAGCCCATGTCACAGTCGGACCCGAAAACGAGAGCCCATGTCACAGTCAGACCCAGAAACGAGAGCCCATGTCAAAATCAGACCCAGAAATGAGAGCCCATGTCACAGTCAGACCCGAAAACGAGGGCCCA
The DNA here is from genome assembly GCF_964194155.1 of Cetorhinus maximus. Taxonomy (NCBI): domain Eukaryota; kingdom Metazoa; phylum Chordata; class Chondrichthyes; order Lamniformes; family Cetorhinidae; genus Cetorhinus; species Cetorhinus maximus. The sequence continues at coordinate 15,304 of NW_027598145.1, forward strand.
TGTCACAGTCCGACCCAGAAAAGTGAATCCGTGTCACAGTCAGACCCGGAAACGAGAGTCCATATCACAGTCAGACCCGGTAACGAGAGCCCATTTCACAGTCAGACCCGGAAACGAGAGCCCATGTCACAGACAGACCCGGAAACGAGGGCCCATGTCACAGTCAGACCCAGAAACGAGAGCCCATGTCACAGTCAGACACAGAAACAAGAGCCCATGTCACAGTAAGACCCGGAAATGAGGGCCCATGTCACAGTCAGAACCAGAAACGTGAATCCATGTCACAGTCAGACCCGGAAACGAGAGTCCACGTAACAGTCAGGCCCGGTAACGAGAGCCCATTTCACAGTCAGACCCGGAAACGAGAGCCCATGTCACAGTCTGACCAGGAAACGAGGGCCCATGTCACAGTCAGACCCGGAATGAGAGCCCATGTCACAGTCATACCCGTAAACGATTGCCCATGTCACAGTCAGACCCGGAAACAAGGGCCCATGTCACAGTCAGACCCAGAAACGAGAGCCCATGTCACAGTCATAGCCGGAAACGAGGGCCCATGTCACAGTCAGACCCGGAAACGAGAGTCCATGTCACAGTCAGACCCGGAATGAGAGCCCATGTCACAGTCAGACCCGGTAACAAGGGCCAATGTCACAGTCAGACCCGGAATGAGAGCCCATGTCACAGTCATACCCTGAAACGAGGGCCCATGTCACAGACAGACCCGGAATGAGAGCCCTTGTCACAGTCAGACCCAGAAACCAGGGCCCATGTCACAGTCATACCCGGAAACGAGGGCCCATGTCACAGTCAGACCCAGAAACGAGAGCCCATGTCACAGTCATAGCCGGAAACGAGGGCCCATGTCACAGTCAGACCCGGAAACGAGAGCCCATGTCACAGTCAGACCCGGAATGAGAGCCCATGTCACAGTCAGACCCGGTAACAAGGGCCAATTTCACAGTCAGACCCGAAAACGAGGGCCCATGTCACAGTCAGACCCGGAATGAGAGCCCATGTCATAGACCCGGAAACGAGAGCCCATGTCACAGTCAGACCTGGAAACGAGAGCCCATGTCACAGTCAGACACGGAAACGAGGGCCCATGTCACAGTCAGACCCGGAATGAGAGCCCATGTCACAGTCATACCCGTAAACGATTGCCCATGTCACAGTCAGACCCGGAAACGAGGGCCCATGTCACAGTCAGACCCAGAAACGAGAGCACATGTCACAGTCATAGCCGGAAACGAGGGCCCATGTCACAGTCAGACCCGGAAACGAGAGTCCATGTCACAGTCAGACCCGGAATGAGAGCCCATGTCACAGTCAGACCCGGTAACAAGGGCCAATGTCACAGTCAGACCCGGAATGAGAGCCCATGTCACAGTCATACCCTGAAACGAGGGCCCATGTCACAGTCAGACCCGGAATGAGAGCCCTTGTCACAGTCAGACCCAGAAACCAGGGCCCATGTCACAGTCATACCCGGAAACGAGGGCCCATGTCACAGTCAGACCCAGAAACGAGAGCCCATGTCACAGTCATAGCCGGAAACGAGGGCCCATGTCACAGTCAGACCCGGAAACGAGAGCCCATGTCACAGTCGGACCCGGAATGAGAGCCCATGTCACAGTCAGACCCGGTAACAAGGGCCAATTTCACAGTCAGACCCGAAAACGAGGGCCCATGTCACAGTCATACCCGGAAACGAGGGCCCATGTCACAGTCAGACCCAGAAACGAGAGCCCATGTCACAGTCATAGCCGGAAACGAGGGCCCATGTCACAGTCAGACCCGGAAACGAGAGCCCATGTCACAGTCAGACCCGGAATGAGAGCCCATGTCACAGTCAGACCCGGTAACAAGGGCCAATGTCACAGTCAGACCCGGAATGAGAGCCCATGTCACAGTCATACCCTGAAACGAGGGCCCATGTCACAGTCAGACCCGGAATGAGAGCCCTTGTCACAGTCAGACCCAGAAACCAGGGCCCATGTCACAGTCATACCCGGAAACGAGGGCCCATGTCACAGTCAGACCCAGAAACAAGAGCCCATGTCACAGTCATAGCCGGAAACGAGTGCCCATGTCACAGTCAGACCCGGAAACGAGAGCCCATGTCACAGTCAGACCCGGATTGAGAGCCCATGTCACAGTCAGACCCGGAAACGAGCGCCCATGTCACAGACAGACCCAGAAACAAGGGCCAATGTCACAATCAGACCCAGAAACGAGAGTCCATGTCACAGTCGGACCGGAAACGAGATCCATGTCACAGTCAGACACAGAAACGAGGGCCCATGTCACAGTCAGACCCTGAAACGAGGGCCCATGTCACAGTCAGAGCCGGAAATGAGAAGCCATATCACAGTCAGACCCGGAAATGAGAGCCCATGTCACAGTCAGACCCGGAAACGAGGGCGCATGTCACAGTCAAACACGGAAACGAGGGCCCATGTCACAGTCAGACCCAGAAACGAGCGCCCATGTCACAGACAGACCCAGAAACAAGGGCCCATGTCACAGTCAGACCCAGAAACGAGGGCCCATGTCACAGTCGGACCCGGAAACGAGATCCATGTCACAGTCAGACACAGAAACGAGGGCCCATGTCACAGTCAGACCCTGAAACGAGGGCCCATGTCACAGTCAGAGCCGGAAACGAGAAGCCATATCACAGTCAGACCCGGAAATGAGAGCCCATGTCACAGTCAGACCCGGAAACGAGGGCGCATGTCACAGTCAAACACGGAAACGAGGGCCCATGTCACAGTCAGACCCGGAAACGAGAGTCCATGTCACAGTCAGACCCGGAAACAAGGGACCATGTCACAGTCAGACCCAGAAACGAAAGCCCATGTCACAGTCATACCCGGAAACGAGGGCCCATGTCACAGTCACACCCGGAAACGAGAGTGCATCTTACAGTCAGACCCAGAAACGAGGGCCCATGTCACAGTCAGAAATGGAAACGAGGGCCCATGTCACAGACAGACCCAGAAACGAGAGCCCATGTCACAGTCAGACACGGAAACGAGGGCCCATGTACAATCACACCAGGAAAGGAGAGCCCATGTCACAGTCACACCCGGAATGAGAGCCCATGTAACAGTCAGACGCGGAATGAGAGCCCATGTCACAGTCAGAACTGGAACGAGAGCCCATGTCACAGACAGACCCGGAGTCGAGGGCCCATGTCACAGTCAGACCCAGAATGAGAGCCCATGTCATAGTCAGACCCGGAAACGAGAGCCCATGTCACAGTCAGACCCGGAAACGAGAGCCCATGTCACAGTCAGACCCGGATACGAGGGCCCATGTCACAGTCAGACACGGAAACGAGGGCCCATGTCACAGTCAGACCCGGAATGAGAGCCCATGTCACAGTCATACCCGTAAACGATTGCCCATGTCACAGTCAGACCCGGAAACGAGGGCCCATGTCACAGTCAGTCCCAGAAACGAGAGCCCATGTCACAGTCATAGCCGGAAACGAGGGCCCATGTCACAGTCAGACCCGGAAACGAGAGTCCATGTCACAGTCAGACCCGGAATGAGAGCCCATGTCACAGTCAGACCCGGTAACAAGGGCCAATGTCACAGTCAGACCCGGAATGAGAGCCCATGTCACAGTCATACCCTGAAACGAGGGCCCATGTCACAGTCAGACCCGGAATGAGAGCCCTTGTCACAGTCAGACCCAGAAACCAGGGCCCATGTCACAGTCATACCCGGAAACGAGGGCCCATGTCACAGTGAGACCCAGAAACGAGAGCCCATGTCACAGTCATATCCGGAAACGAGGGCCCATGTCACAGTCAGACCCGGAAACGAGAGCCCATGTCACAGTCAGACCCGGAATGAGAGCCCATGTCACAGTCAGACCCGGTAACAAGGGCCAATTTCACAGTCAGACCCGAAATCGAGGGCCCATGTCACAGTCAGACCCGGAAATGAGCGCCCATGTCACAGACAGACCCAGAAACAAGGGCCAATGTCACAATCAGACCCAGAAACGAGAGCCCATGTCACAGTCGGACCAGGAAACGAGATCCATGTCACAGTCAGACACAGAAACGAGGGCCCATGTCACAGTCAGACCCTGAAACGAGGGCCCATGTCACAGACAGAGCCGGAAATGAGAAGCCATATCACAGTCAGACCCGGAAATGAGAGCCCATGTCACAGTCAGACCCGGAAACGAGGGCGCATGTCACAGTCAAACACGGAAACGAGGGCCCATGTCACAGTCAGACCCAGAAACGAGCGCCCATGTCACAGACAGACCCAGAAACAAGGGCCCATGTCACAGTCAGACCCAGAAACGAGGGCCCATGTCACAGTCGGACCCGGAAACGAGATCCATGTCACAGTCAGACACAGAAACGAGGGCCCATGTCACAGTCAGACCCTGAAACGAGGGCCCATGTCACAGTCAGAGCCGGAAACGAGAAGCCATATCAGAGTCAGACCCGGAAATGAGAGCCCATGTCACAGTCAGACCCGGAAACGAGGGCGCATGTCACAGTCAAACACGGAAACGAGGGCCCATGTCACAGTCAGACCCGGAAACGAGAGTCCATGTCACAGTCAGACCCGGAAACAAGGGACCATGTCACAGTCAGACCCAGAAACGAAAGCCCATGTCACAGTCATACCCGGAAACGAGGGCCCATGTCACAGTCAGAAATGGAAACGAGGGCCCATGTCACAGACAGACCCAGAAACGAGAGCCCATGTCACAGTCAGACACGGAAACGAGGGCCCATGTACAATCACACCAGGAAAGGAGAGCCCATGTCACAGTCACACCCGGAATGAGAGCCCATGTAACAGTCAGACGCGGAATGAGAGCCCATGTCACAGTCAGAACTGGAACGAGAGCCCATGTCACAGACAGACCCGGAGTCGAGGGCCCATGTCACAGTCAGACCCGGAATGAGAGCCCATGTCATAGTCAGACCCGAAAACGAGAGCCCATGTCACAGTCAGACCCGGAAACGAGAGCCCATGTCACAGTCAGACCCGGATACGAGGGCCCATGTCACAGTCAGACACGGAAACGAGGGCCCATGTCACAGTCAGACCCGGAATGAGAGCCCATGTCACAGTCATACCCGTAAACGATTGCCCATGTCACAGTCAGACCCGGAAACGAGGGCCCATGTCACAGTCAGACCCAGAAACGAGAGCCCATGTCACAGTCATAGCCGGAAACGAGGGCCCATGTCACAGTCATAGCCGGAAACGAGAGCCCATGTCACAGTCAGACCCGGAATGAGAGCCCATGTCACAGTCAGACCCGGTAACAAGGGCCAATGTCACAGTCAGACCCGGAATGAGAGCCCATGTCACAGTCATACCCTGAAACGAGGGCCCATGTCACAGTCAGACCCGGAATGAGAGCCCTTGTCACAGTCAGACCCAGAAACCAGGGCCCATGTCACAGTCATACCCGGAAACGAGGGCCCATGTCACAGTCAGACCCAGAAACGAGAGCCCATGTCACAGTCATAGCCGGAAACGAGTGCCCATGTCACAGTCAGACCCGGAAACGAGAGCCCATGTCACAGTCAGACCCGGATACGAGGGCCCATGTCACAGTCAGACACGGAAACAAGGGCCCATGTCAGAGTCAGACCCGGAATGAGAGCCCATGTCACAGTCATACCTGTAAACGATTGCCCATGTCACAGTCAGACCCGGAAACGAGGGCCCATGTCACAGTCAGACCCAGAAACGAGAGCCCATGTCACAGTCATAGCTTGAAACGAGGGCCCATGTCACAGTCAGACCCGGAAACGAGAGCCCATGTCACAGTCAGACCCGGAATGAGAGCCCATGTCACAGTCAGACCCGGTAACAAGGGCCAATGTCACAGTCAGACCCGGAATGAGAGCCCATGTCACAGTCATACCCTGAAACGAGGGCCCATGTCACAGTCAGACCCGGAATGAGAGCCCTTGTCACAGTCAGACCCAGAAACCAGGGCCCATGTCACAGTCATACCCGGAAACGAGGGCCCATGTCACAGTCAGACCCAGAAACGAGAGCCCATGTCACAGTCATAGCCGGAAACGAGGGCCCATGTCACAGTCAGACCCGGAAACGAGAGCCCATGTCACAGTCAGACCCGGAATGAGAGCCCATGTCACAGTCAGACCCGGTAACAAGGGCCAATTTCACAGTCAGACCCGAAAACGAGGGCCCATGTCACAGTCAGACCCGGAAACGAGCGCCCATGTCACAGACAGACCCAGAAACAAGGGCCAATGTCACAATCAGACCCAGAAACGAGAGCCCATGTCACAGTAGGACCCGGAAACGTGATCCATGTCACAGACAGACCCGGAGTCGAGGGCCCATGTCACAGTCAGACCCGGAAATGAGAGCCCATGTCACAGACAGACCCGGAAATGAGAGCTCACGACACAGACAGACCCGGAAACGAGAGCCCATGTCACAGTCAAACCCGGTACCGAGAGCCCATTTCACAGTCACACCCGGAATCAGAGCCCATGTCACAGTCAGACCCGGAATGAGAGCCCATGTCACAGTCAGAACTGGAAGGAGAGCCCATGTCACAGACAGACCCGGAGTCGAGGGCCCATGTCACAGTCAGACCCGGAATGAGAGCACATGTCACAGTCAGACCCGGAAACGAGGGCCCATGTCACAGTCAGACCCGGAAACGAGAGCCCATGTCACAGTCAGACCCGGAAACGAGGGTCCATGTCACAGTCACACACGGAAACGAGGGCCCATGTCACAGTCAGACCTGGGATGAGATCCCATGTCACAGTCAGACCCGGTAACGAGGGCCAATGTCACAGTCAGACCCAGAAACGAGAGCCCATGTCACAGTCAGACCCGGAATGAGAGCTTATGTCACAGTCAGACCCGGAATGAGAGCCCATGTCACAGACAGACCTGGAATCGAGGGCCCATGTCACAGTCAGACCCAGAAACGAGAGTCCATTTCACAGTCATACCCGGAAACGAGGGCCCATGTCACAGTCAGACCCGGAAACGAGGGCCCATGTCACATTCAGACCCGGAATGAGAGCCCATGTCACAGTCAGAACCGGAGTCGAGGACCCATGTCACAGTCAGACCCGGAATGAGAGCCCATGTCACAGTCAGACCCGGTAACGAGGGCCAATGTCACAGTCAGACCCGAAAACGAGGGCCCATGTCACAGTCAGACCCAGAAACGAGGGCCCATGTCACAGTCAGACACGGAAACGAGGGCCCATGTCACAGTCTGACCCAGAAATGAGAGCCCATGTCACAGTCAGACCCGGAATGAGAGCCCATGTCACAGTCAGACCCGGAATGAGAGCCCATGTCCCAGTCAGACCCGGAGTCGAGGGCCCATGTCACAGTCAGTCCCGGAAACGAGGGCCCATGTCATAATCACACCCGGAAAGTAGAGCCCATGTCACAGTCACACCCGGAACGATAGCCCATGTCACAGTCAGACCCGGAATGAGAGACCATGTCACAGACAGACTCGTAGTCGAGGGCCCATGTCACAGTCAGACCCGGAGTCGAGGGCCCATGTCACAGTCAAACCCAGAAACGATGGCCCATGTCACAGTCAGACCCAGAATGAGAGGCCATGTCACAGACAGACCCGGAGTCGAGAGCCCATGTCACAGTCAGACCCGGAAACGAGGGCCCATGTCACAGTCAGACCTGGAAACGAGGGCCCATGTCACAGTCAGAACCGGAAACGAGAGCCCATGTCACAGTCAGACCCGGAGTCGAGGACCCATGTCACAGTCAGACCCTGAATGAAAGCCCATGTCACAGTCAGACCCGGTAACAAGGTCCAATGTCACAGTCAGACCCGAAAACGAGGGCCCATGTCACAGTCAGACCCAGAAACGAGGGCCCATGTCACAGTCAGACACGGAAACGAGGGCCCATGTCACAGTCTGACCCAGAAATGAGAGCCCATGTCACAGTCAGACCCGGAATGAGAGCCCATGTCACAGTCAGACCCGGAATGAGAGCCCATGTCCCAGTCAGACCCGGAGTCGAGGGCCCATGTCACAGTCAGTCCCGGAAACGAGGGCCCATGTCATAATCACACCCGGAAAGTAGAGCCCATGTCACAGTCACACCCGGAACGATAGCCCATGTCACAGTCAGACCCGGAATGAGAGACCATGTCACAGACAGACCCGTAGTCGAGGGCCCATGTCACAGTCAGACCCGGAGTTGAGGGCCCATGTCACAGTCAAACCCAGAAACGATAGCCCATGTCACAGTCAGACCCAGAATGAGAGGCCATGTCACAGACAGACCCGGAGTCGAGAGCCCATGTCACAGTCAGACCCGGAAACGAGGGCCCATGTCACAGTCAGACCCGGAATGAGAGCCCATGTCACAGTCAGACCTGGAAACGAGGGCCCATGTCACAGTCAGACCCGGAATGAGAGCCCATGTCACAGTCAGACCCGGAAACGAGGGCTCATGTCACAGTCAGACCCAGAAGCGAGAGCCCATGTCACAGTCAGACCCGGAAACGAGAGCCCATGTCACAGTCAGACCCGGAAACCAGGGCCCATGTCACAGTCAGACCCGGATTGAGAGCCCATGTCACAGTCAGACCCGGAAACGAGGGCCCATGTCACAGTCAGACACGGTAACGAGAGCCCATGTCACAGACAGACCCGGAAACGAGGACCCATGTCACAGTCAGACCCGGAAACGAGAGCCCATGTCACAGTCAGACCCAGAAACGAGGGCCCATGTCACAGTCATACCTGGAAACGAGGGCCCATGTCACAGTCAGACCCGGAAACGAGAGCCCATGTCACAGTCAGACCCGGAAACGAGGGCCCATGTCACAGTCAGACCCAGAAACAAGGGCCCATGTCACATTCATACCCAGAAACAAGGGCCCATGTCACATTCATACCCGGAAACGAGAGCCCATGTCACAGTCAGACCCGGATTGAGAGCCCATGTCACAGTCAGACCCGGAAACGAGGGCCCATGTCACATTCATACCCAGAAACAAGGGCCCATGTCACATTCATACCCGGAAACGAGGGCCCATGTCACAGTCAGACCCGGATTGAGAGCCCATGTCACAGTCAGACCCGGAAACGAGGGCCCATGTCACAGTCAGACACGGTAACGAGAGCCCATGTCACAGACAGACCCGGAAACGAGGGCCCATGTCACAGTCAGACCCGGAAACGAGAGCCCATGTCACAGTCAGACCCAGAAACGAGGGCCCATGTCACAGTCATACCCGGAAACGAGGGCCCATGTCACAGTCAGACCCGGAAACGAGAGCCCATGTCACAGTCAGACCCGGAAACGAGGGCCCATGTCACAGTCAGACCCAGAAACAAGGGCCCATGTCACATTCATACCCGGAAACGAGAGCCCATGTCACAGTCAGACCCGGAAACGAGGGCCCATGTCACAGTCAGACCCGGAAACGAGGGCCCATATCACAGTCAGACCCAGAATGAGAGCCCATGTCACAGTCAGACCCGGAGTCGAGGGCCCTTCTCACAGTCACAACTTGAAACCAGGTCCCAAGCCCTAGTCACAACCCAGATCCCAATAACAGACCCCCAGACAGGTGCAGTTCATATTTACTGGTGCCCAGGATCAGAACTCCAATGGACCAGATTACTCCATAGAATGTGAAGGTGGCAGCGATTGTGTGACAGGACCGTGTGACGGGACCCATTTGACGGGAACCGTGTGACAGGGACAATGTGACGGGGACCCTGTGTCGAGGACAGTGTGACGGAGTCACTGTGTCGGGGACAGTGTGACAGGTGCAGTGTGACGGGGCCAGTGTGACGGAGTCAATGTGTTGGGGACAGTGTGATGGGGACAGTGTGACGGGAAAAGTGTGACCGGAAAAGTGTGACGGGGACAGTGTGACGGGGACAGTGTGACGGGGACAGTGTGACGGAGTCAATGTGTCGGGGACAGTGTGACAGGGACAGTGTGAAGGGGAGAGTGTGACAGGGACAGTGTGAGGGGGACAGTGTGAGGGGGACAGTGTGAGGGGGACAGTGTGAGGGGGACAGTGTGATGGGGACCATGTGACTGAGGTGCAGTGTGACGGGACCAGTGTGAGGGGGATAGTGTGACGGGGACACTGTGACTGAGTCAATGTGTCGGGGACAGTGTGACAGGGACAGTGTGACGGGGACAGTGTGACGTGGACCCTGTGTCGGGGACAGTGTGACAGGTGCAGTGTGACGGGGCCAGTGTGAGGGGGACAGTGTGACGGAGTCAATGTGACGGGGACAGTGTGACGGGGACCCTATGTTGGGGACAGTGTGACGGGGACAGTGTGACGGGGACAGTGTGACAGGGACCCTGTGTCGGGGACAGAGTGTCGGGGACAGTGTGACAGGAACCCTGTGTCGGGGACAGTATGACGGGGACAGTGTGTCGGGGACAGTGTGATGGGGACACTGTGACGGGGACAGTGTGACAGGGACAGTGTGACGTGGACAGTGTGATGGGGACAGTGTGACCAGGACCCTGTGTGGGGGACAGTGTGACAGGGACCCTGTGTCAGGGACAGCGTGACGGGGACAGTGTGATGGGGACAGTGTGACAAGGACCCTGTGTCAGGGACAGTGTGACAGGGACCCTGTGTCAGGGACAGCGTGACGGGGACAGTGTGACAGGGACCCTGTGTCGGGGACAGAGTGTCGGGGACAGTGTGACAGGAACCCTGTGTCGGGGACAGTATGACGGGGACAGTGTGTCGGGGACAGTGTGATGGGGACACTGTGACGGGGACAGTGTGACAGGGACAGTGTGACGTGGACAGTGTGATGGGGACAGTGTGACCAGGACCCTGTGTGGGGGACAGTGTAACGGGGACCCTGTGTCGGGGACAGCGTGACAGTGACAGTGTGATGGGGACAGTGTGATGGGGACTGTGTGACGGGGCCCCTGTGTCGAGGACAGTGTGATGGGGACAGTGTGACGGGGACAGTGTGACGGGGACAGTGTGTCGGGGACAGTGTGACAGGGACCCTGTGTCAGCAACAGTGTGAGGGGGACAGTGTGACGGAGTCAATGTGACGGGGACCCTGTGTGGGGGACAGTGTGACGGGGACAGTGTGATGGGGACAGTGTGACAAGGGCCCTGTGTTGGGGACAGTGTGACAGGGACCCTGTGTCGGGGACAGCGTGATGGGGACAGCGTGACGGGGACAGTGTGACGGGGACAGTGTGACAGGGACCCTGTGTCGGGGACAGTGTGACGGGGACAGTGTGACGGGGACAGTGTGACGTGGACAGTGTGATGGGGACAGTGTGACAGGGACCCTGTGTGGGGGACAGTGTAACGGTGACCCTGTGTCGGGGACAGTGCGACGGGGACAGTGTGACAAGGACCCTGTGTCGGGGACAGCGTGACGGGGACAGTGTGACGGGGACAGTGTGACAGGAACCCTGTGTCAGGGACAGTGTGACAGGGACAGTGTGATGGGGACAGTGTGACGGGGACAGTGTGACAGGGACCCTGTGTTGGTGACAGTGACAGTGACAGTGTGACGGGGACAGTGTGATGGGGACAGTGTGATGGGGACAGTGTGACAGGGACCATGTGTCGGGGACAGTGTGACAGGAACCCTGTGTCAGTGACAGTGTGATGGGGACAGTGTGACGGGGACAGTGTGACGGGGAAAGTGTGATGGGGACTGTGTGATAGAGTCAATGTGACAGAAACTCTGTGTCAGGGACAGTGAGATGGGGACAGTTTGACACCCAGAAACGAGGGCCCATGTCACAGACAGACCCGGAATGAGAGCCCATGTTACAGTCAGACCCGGAGTCGAGGGCCCATGTCACAGTCAGACCCGGAAAGTAGAGCCCATGTCACAGTCACACCCGGAATGATAGCCCATGTCACGGTCAGACCCGGAATGAGAGCCCATGTCACAGACAGAGCCGGAGTCGAGGGCCCATGTCGCAGTCAGACCCCGAGTCGAGGGCCCATGTCACAGTCAGACCCAGAAACACGGGCCCATATCACAGTCAGACCCGGAATGAGAGCCCATGTCACAGTCAGACCCGGAATGAGAGCCCATGCCACAGTCAGACCCGGAAACGAGAGCCCATGTCACAGTCAGACCCGGAGTCGAGGGCCCATATCACAGTCAGACCCGGAAACGAGAGTCCATGTCACAGACAGACCCGGAAACGAGAGTCCATGTCACAGTCAGACCCGGAAACGAGAGCCCATGTCACACTCAGACCCGGTAACGAGGGCCCATATCACAGTCAGACCCGGAAACGAGAGCCCATGTCACACTCAGACCCGGTAACGAGGGCCCATATCACAGTCAGACCCGGAAACGAGAGCCCATGTCACACTCAGACCCGGTAACGAGAGCCCATGTCACACTCAGACCCGGTAACGAGGGCCCATGTCACAGTCAGACCCGGAAACAAGGGCCCATGTCACAGTCAGACCCGGAATGAGAGCCCATGTCACAGTCAGACCCAGAATGAGAGACCATGTCACAGACAGACCCGGAGTCGAGGGCCCATGTCACAGTCAGACCCGGAATTAGAGCCCATGTCACAGTCAGACCCAGAAACGAGAGCCCATTTCACAGTCAGACCCGGAGTCGAGGGCCCATCTCACAGTCACAACTTGAAACCAGGTCCCAAGCCCTAGTCACAACCCAGATCCCAATAACAGACCCCCAGACAGGTGCAGTTCATATTTACTGGTGCCCAGGATCAGAACTCCAATGGACCAGATTACTCCATAGAATGTGAAGGTGGCAGCGATTGTGTGACAGGACCGTGTGACGGGACCCATTTGACGGGAACCGTGTGACAGGGACAATGTGACGGGGACCCTGTGTCGGGGACAGTGTGGCGGAGTCACTGTGTCGGGGACAGTGTGACAGGTGCAGTGTGACGGGGCCAGTGTGACGGAGTCAATGTGTCGGGGACAGTGTGATGGGGACAGTGTGACGGGAACAGTGTGATGGGGACAGTGTGACGGGGACAGTGTGACAGGGACAGTGTGATGGGGAGAGTGTGACAGGGACAGTGTGACGGGGACAGTGTGACGGGGACAGTGTGACAGGGACCCTGTGTCGGGGGCAGCGTGACAGTGACAGTGTGACGGGGACAGTGTGATGGGGACAGTGTGACGGGGACAGTGTGATGGGGACAGTGTGATGGGGACAGTGTGACAGGGACAATGTGTCGGGGACAGTGTGTCGGTGACAGTGTGTCGGGGACAGTGTGACAGGAACCCTGTGTCAGGGACAGTGTGATGGGGACAGTGTGATGGGGACAGTGTGACGGGGAAAGTGTGATGGGGACAGTGTGACAGAGTCAACGTGACAGGAACTCTGTGTCACGGACAGTGAGATGGGGACAGTTTGACGGGGACAATGTGACGGGGACAGTGTGATGGGGACAATGTGACGGGGACAGTGTGACAGGAACCCTGTGTCGGGGACAGTGTGTCGGGGACAGTGTGACGGGGACAGTGTGACAGGGACCCTGTGTCGGGGAAAGTGTGACGGGGATAGCGTGACGGGGACACTGTGACGGGGACAGTGTGACGGGGACAGTGTGTCGGGGACAGTGTGATGCGGACAGTGTGTTGAGGACAGTGTGACAATGACCCTGTGTCAGGGACAGTGTGACGGGGACAGTGTGACGGGGACAGTGTGACGTGGACCCTGTGTCGGGGACAGTGTGACAGGTGCAGTGTGACGGGGCCATTGTGAGGGGGCCAGTGTGACGAAGTCAATGTGACGGGGACAGTGTGATGGGAACATTGTGACGGAGTCAATGTGATGGGGACAGTGTGACGGGGACAGTGTGACTGGGACAGTGTGACGGGGACAGTGTGACGGGGACCCTGTGTCGGGGAAAGCGTGACAGTGACAGTGTGACGGGGACAGTGTGATGGGGACAGTGTGATGGGGACAGTGTGACAGGGACCATGTGTCGGGGACAGTGTGACAGGAACCCTGTGTCAGTGACAGTGTGATGGGGACAGTGTGACGGGGACAGTGTGACGGGGAAAGTGTGATGGGGACTGTGTGACAGAGTCAATGTGACAGCAACTCTGTGTCGGGGACAGTGAGATGGGGACAGTTTGACACCCAGAAACGAGGGCCCATGTCACAGACAGACCCGGAATGAGAGCCCATGATACAGTCAGACTCGGAGTCGAGGGCCCATGTCACAGTCAGACCCGGAAAGTAGAGCCCATGTCACAGTCACACCCGGAATGATAGCCCATGTCACAGTCAGACCCGGAATGAGAGCCCATGTCACAGACAGATCCGGAGTCGAGGGCCCATGTCACAGTCAAACCCAGAAACGATGGCCCATGTCACAGTCAGCCCCAGAATGAGAGCCCATGTCACAGACAGATCCGGAGTCGAGGGCCCATGTCACAGTCAAACCCAGAAACGATGGCCCATGTCACAGTCAGACCCAGAAACGATGGCCCATGTCACAGTCAGACCCAGAAACGATGGCCCATGTCACAGTCAAACCCAGAAACGATGGCCCATGTCACAGTCAGACCCAGAAACGATGGCCCATGTCACAGTCAGACCCAGAATGAGAGCCCATGTCACAGTCATAGCCGGAGTCGAGGGCCCATATCACAGTAAGACCCGGAATCAGAGCCCATGTCACAGTCAGACCCGGAAACAAGGGCCCATGTCACAGTCAGACCCGGAGTCGAGGGCCCATGTCACAGTCAGACCCGGAAACGAGGGCCCATGTAACAGTCAGACCCGGAATGAGAGCCCATGTCACAGTCAGACCCGGAATGAGAGCCCATGTCACAGTCAGACCCGGAAACGAGGGTCCATGTCACAGTCAGACCCGGAGTCGAGGACCCATGTCACAGACAGACCCGGAAATGAGAGCCCACGTCACAGTCAGACCCAGAAACGAGGACCCATGTTACAGTCAGACCCGGAATGAGAGTCCATGTCACAGACAGACCCGGAAATGAGAGCCCATGTCACAGACAGACCCGGAAATGAGAGCCCATGTAACTGTCAGACCCGGAAACGAGAGCCCATGTCACAGTCAGACCTGGAAACGAGGGCCCATGTCACAGTCAGACCCGGAAACGAGAGCCCGTGTCACAGTCAGACCCGGAAACGAGAGCCCATGTCACAGTCAGACCCGGAAACAAGGGCCCACGTCACAGACAGACCCGGAAACGAGAGCCCATGTCACAGTCAGACCTGGAAACGAGGGCCCATGTCACAGTCAGACATGGTAACGAGGGCCCATGTCACAGTCAGACCCGGAAACGAGGGCCCATGTCACAGTCATACCCGGAAACGAGGGCCCATGTCACAGTCAGACCCGGAAACGAGGGCCCATGTCACAGTCAGACACGGAAACGAGGGCCCATGTCACAGACAGACCGGGAAACGAGGGCCCATGTCACAGTCAGACCCGGAAACAAGGGCCCACGTCACAGACAGACCCGGAAACGAGAGCCCATGTCACAGTCAGACCTGGAAACGAGGGCCCATGTCACAGTCAGACACGGTAACGAGGGCCCATGTCACAGTCAGACCCGGAAACGAGGGCCCATGTCACAGTCATACCCGGAAACGAGGGCCCATGTCACAGTCAGACCTGGAAACGAGGGCCCATGTCACAGTCAGACACGGAAACGAGGGCCCATGTCACAGACAGACCCGGAAACGAGGGCCCATGTCACAGTCAGACCCGGAAACAAGGGCCCATGTCACAGTCAGACCCGGAATGAGAGCCCATGTCACAGTCAGACCCGGAATGAGAGACCATGTTACAGACAGAACTGGAGTCGAGGGCCCATGTCACAGTCAGACCCGGAATGAGAGCCCATGTCACAGTCAGACCCAGAAACGAGAGCCCATTTCACAATCAGACCCGGAGTCGAGTGCCCATCTCACAGTCACAACTTGAAACCAGGTCCCAAGCCCTAGTCACAACCCAGATCCCAATAACAGACCCCCAGACAGGTGCAGTTCATATTTACTGGTGCCCAGGATCAGAACTCCAATGGACCAGATTACTCCATAGAATGTGAAGGTGGCAGCGATTGTGTGACATGACCGTGTGACGGGAACCATTTGACGGGAACCATGTGACAGGGACAATGTGACGGGGACCCTGTGTCGGGGACAGTGTGACAGAGTCACTGTGTCAGGGACAGTGTGACAGGTGCAGTGTGACGGGGCCAGTGTGACGGAGTCAATGTGTTGGGGACAATGTGATGGGGACAGTGTGACGGGAACAGTGTGACGGGAACAGTGTGACGGGGACAGTGTGACGGGGACAGTGTGACGGAGTCAATGTGTCGGGGACAGTGTGACAGGGACAGTGTGATGGGGAGAGTGTGACAGGGACAGTGTGACGGGGACAGTGTGACGGGGACAGTGTGACAGGGACCCTGTGTCGGGGACAGTGTGATGGGGAGAGTGTGACAGGGACAGTGTGAGGGGGACAGTGTGACGGGGCCAGTGTGACAGGGACCCTGTGTCGGGGACAGCGTGACAGTGACAGTGTGACGGGGACAGTGTGATGGGGACCGTGTGACGGGGACAGTGTGATGGGGACAGTGTGATGGGGACAGTGTGACAGGGACAATGTGTCGGGGACAGTGTGTCGGTGACAGTGTGTCGGGGACAGTGTGACAGGAACCCTGTGTCAGGGACAGTGTGATGGGGACAGTGTGACGGGGACAGTGTGACGGGGAAAGTGTGTTGGGGACAGTGTGACAGAGTCAATGTGACAGGAACTCTGTGTCACGGACAGTGAGATGGGGACAATTTGACGGGGACAATGTGACGGGGACAGTGTGATGGGGACAGTGTGACGGGGACAGTGTGACGGGGAAAGTGTGATGGGGACAGTGTGACAGAGTCAACGTGACAGGAACTCTGTGTCACGGACAGTGAGATGGGGACAGTTTGACGGGGACAATGTGACGGGGACAGTGTGATGGGGACAGTGTGACGGGGACAGTGTGACAGGAACCCTGTGTCGGGGACAGTGTGTCGGGGACAGTGTGATGGGGACAGTGTGACAGGGACCCTGTGTCGGGGAAAGTGTGATGGGGATAACGTGACGGGGACACTGTGACGGGGACAGTGTGACGGGGACAGTGTGACAGGTGCAGTGTGACAGGTGCAGTGTGACAGGTGCAGTGTGACAGGGCCATTGTGAGGGGGACAGTGTGACGAAGTCAACGTGACGGGGACAGTGTGACGGGAACATTGTGACGGAGTCAATGTGACGGGGACAGTGTGACGGGGTCAGTGTGACCGGGACAGTGTGACGGGGACAGTGTGACGGGGACAGTGTGACGGGGACCCTGTGTCGGGGAAAGCGTGACAGTGACAGTGTGACGGGGACAGTGTGATGGGGACAGTGTGATGGGGACAGTGTGACAGGGACCCTGTGTCGGGGACAGTGTGTCGGGGACAGTGTGACGGGGACAGCGTGACAGGGACCCTGTGTCGGGGAAAGTGTGACTGGGACAGCGTGACGGGGACACTGTGACGGGGACAGTGTGACGGGGACAGTGTGTCGGGGACAGTGTGATGGGGACAGTGTGTTGAGGACAGTGTGACAATGACCCTGTGTCAGGGACAGTGTGACGGGGACAGTGTGACGGGGACAGTGTGACGTGGACCCTGTGTCGGCGACAGTGTGACAGGTGCAGTGTGACAGGGCCATTGTGAGGGGGCCAGTGTGACGAAGTCAATGTGACGGGGACAGTGTGATGGGAACATTGTGACGGAGTCAATGTGACGGGGACAGTGTGACGGGGACAGTGTGACGGGGACAGTGTGACGGGGACCCTGTGTCGGGGAAAGCGTGACAGTGACAGTGTGACGGGGACAGTGTAATGGGGACAGTGTGATGGGGACAGTGTGACAGGGACCATGTGTCGGGGACAGTGTGACAGGAACCCTGTGTCAGCGACAGTGTGATGGGGACAGTGTGACGGGGACAGTGTGACGGGGAAAGTGTGATGGGGACTGTGTGACAGAGTCAATGTGACAGCAACTCTGTGTCGGGGACAGTGAGATGGGGATAGTTTGACACCCAGAAACGAGGGCCCATGTCACAGACAGACCCGGAATGAGAGCCCATGATACAGTCAGACTCGGAGTCGAGGGCCCATGTCACAGTCAGACCCGGAAAGTAGAGCCCATGTCACAGTCACACCCGGAATGATAGCCCATGTCACAGTCAGACCCGGAATGAGAGCCCATGTCACAGACAGATCCGGAGTCGAGGGCCCATGTCACAGTCAAACCCAGAAACGATGGCCCATGTCACAGTCAGCCCCAGAATGAGAGCCCATGTCACAGACAGATCCGGAGTCGAGGGCCCATGTCACAGTCAAACCCAGAAACGATGGCCCATGTCACAGTCAAACCCAGAAACGATGGCCCATGTCACAGTCAGACCCGGAATGAGAGCCCATGTCACAGACAGATCCGGAGTCGAGGGCCCATGTCACAGTCAGACCCAGAAACGATGGCCCATGTCGCAGTCAGCCCCAGAATGAGAGCCCATGTCACAGACAGATCCGGAGTCGAGGGCCCATGTCACAGTCAAACCCAGAAACGATGGCCCATGTCACATTCAGACCCAGAATGAGAGCCCACGTCACAGTCAGACCCGGAAACGAGGGCCCATATCACAGTCAGACCCGGAAACGAGGGCCCATGTCATAATCAGACCCAGAAACGAGGGCCCATATCACATTCAGACCCGGAATGAGAGCCCATATCACAGTCAGACCCGGAGTCGAGGGCCCATCTCACAGTCACAACTTGAAACCAGGTCCCAAGCCCTAGTCACAACCCAGATCCCAATAACAGACCCCCAGACAGGTGCAGTTCATATTTACTGGTGCCCAGGATCAGAACTCCAATGGACCAGATTACTCCATAGAATGTGAAGGTGGCAGCGATTGTGTGACATGACCGTGTGACGGGAACCATTTGACGGGAACCATGTGACAGGGACAATGTGACGGGGACCCTGTGTCGGGGACAGTGTGACGAATTCACTGTGTCGGGGACAGTGTGACAGGTGCAGTGTGACGGGGACAGTGTGACGGGGACAGTGTGACGGAGTCAATGTGTTGGGGACAGTGTGACAGGGACAGTGTGATGGGGAGAGTGTGACAGGGACAGTGTGAGGGGGACAGTGTGACGGGGACAGTGTGACAGGGACCCTGTGTCGGGGACAGCGTGACAGTGACAGTGTGACGGGGACAGTGTGACGGGGACAGTGTGACGGGGACAGTGTGACGGGGACAGTGTGATGGGGTCAGTGTGATGGGGACAGTGTGACAGGGACAGTGTGTCGGTGACAGTGTGTCGGGGACAGTGTGACAGGAACCCTGTGTCAGGGACAGTGTGATGGGGACAGTGTGACGGGGACAGTGTGATGGGGACAGTGTGACGAGGACAGTGTGACAATGACCCTGTGTCAGGGACAGTGTGACAGGGACAGTGTGACGAGGTCAGTGTGAAAATGACCCTGTGTCAGGGACAGTGTGACGGGGACAGTGTGACAGGGACTCTGTGTGGAGGACAGTGTGACGGGGACCCTGTGTCGGGGACAGTGTGACGGGGACAGTGTGACGGGGACAGTGTGACAGGGACCCTGTGTCGGGGACAGTGTGTCGGGGACAGTGTGACAGGAACCCTGTGTCGGGGACAGTGTGACGGGGACAGTGTGTCGGGGACAGTATGATGGGGACAGTGTGACGGGGACAGTGTGACGGGGACAATGTGACGGGGACAGTGTGACGTGGACAGTGTGATGGGGACAGTGTGACAGGGACCCTGTGTGGGGGACAGTGTAACGGGGACCTTGTGTCGCGGACAGTGTCACGGGGACTGTGTGACAAGGACCCTGTGTCGGGGACAGCGTGACGGGGACAGTGTGATGGGGACAGTGTGACAGGGACCCTGTGTCAGGGACAGTGTGACAGGGACAGTGTAATGGGGACAGTGTGACGGGGACAGTGTGACAGGGACCCTGTGTCGGGGACAGCGTGACAGTGACAGTGTGACGGGGACAGTGTGATGGGGCCAGTGTGATGGGGACAGTGTGACAGGGACCATGTGTCGGGGACAGTGTGTCGGTGACAGTGTGTCGGGGACAGTGTGACAGGAACCCTGTGTCGGTGACAGTGAGCTGGGGACAGTGTGACGGGAAAGTGTGATGGGGACAGTGTGACAGAGTCAATGTGACAGGAACTCTGTGTCGGGGACAGTGAGATGGGGACAGTTTGAAGGGAACAACGTGACGGGGACAGTGTGATGGGGACAGTGTGACGGGGACAGTGTGACGGGGACAGTGTGACGGGGACCCTGTGTCGGGGACAGTGTGTCGGGGACAGTGTGACGGGGACAGTGTGGCAGGGACCCTGTGTCGGGGAAAGTGTGACGGGGACAGCGTGACGGGGACAGCGTGACGGGCACAGTGTGACAGGGACCCTGTGTCGGAGACTGTGTGTCGGGGACTGTGTGACAGGAACCCTGTGTCTGGGACAGTGTGACGGGGACAGTGTATCGGGGACAGTGTGATGGGGACAGTGTGACGAGGACAGTGTGACAATGACCCTGTGTCAGGGACAGTGTGATGGGCACAGTGTGACGAGGTCAGTGTGACAATGACCCTGTGTCAGGGACAGTGAGACAGGGACAGTGTGATGGGGACAGTGTGACAAGGACAGTGTGACAATGACCCTGTGTCAGGGACAGTTTGACAGGGCCAGTGTGACGAGGTCAGTGTGACAATGACCCTGTGTCAGGGACAGTGAGACAGGGACAGTGTGACAGGGACTCTGTGTGGAGGACAGTGTGACGGGGACCCTGTGTCGGGGACAGTGTGACGGGGACAGTGTGATGGGGACAGTGTGACAGGGACCCTGTGTCGGGGACAGTGTGTCGGGGACAGTGTGACAGGAACCCTGTGTCGGGGACAGTGTGACGGGGACAGTGTGTCGGGGACAGTATGATGGGGACAGTGTGACGGGGACAGTGTGACGGGGACAATGTGACGGGGACAGTGTGACGTGGACAGTGTGATGGGGACAGTTTGACAGGGACCCTGTGTGGGGGACAGTGTAACGGGGACCTTGTGTCGCGGACAGTGTGACGGGGACTGTGTGACAAGGACCCTGTGTCGGGGACAGCGTGACGGGGACAGTGTGACAGGGACCTTGTGTCGGGGACAGCGTGACAGTGACAGTGTGACGGGGACAGTGTGATGGGGACAGTGTGACAGGGACCATGTGTCGGGGACAGTGTGTCGGTGACAGTGTGTCGGGGACAGTGTGACAGGAACCCTGTGTCGGTGACAGTGAGCTGGGGACAGTGTGACGGGAAAGTGTGATGGGGACAGTGTGACAGAGTCAATGTGACAGGAACTCTGTGTCGAGGACAGTGAGATGGGGACAGTTTGAAGGGAACAACGTGACGGGGACAGTGTGATGGGGACAGTGTGACGGGGACAGTGTGACGGGGACAGTGTGACGGGGACAGTGTGACAGGGACCCTGTGTCGGGGACAGTGTGTCGGGGACAGTGTGACGGGGACAGTGTGGCAGGGACCCTGTGTTGGGGAAAGTGTGACGGGGACAGCGTGACGGGGACAGCGTGACGGGCACAGTGTGACAGGGACCCTGTGTCGGAGACTGTGTGTCGGGGACTGTGTGACAGGAACCCTGTGTCTGGGACAGTGTGACGGGGACAGTGTATCGGGGACAGTGTGATGGGGACAGTGTGACGAGGACAGTGTGACAATGACCCTGTGTCAGGGACAGTGTGATGGGCACAGTGTGACGAGGTCAGTGTGACAATGACCCTGTGTCAGGGACAGTGAGACAGGGACAGTGTGATGGGGACAGTGTGACAAGGACAGTGTGACAATGACCCTGTGTCAGGGACAGTGTGACAGGGCCAGTGTGACGAGGTCAGTGTGACAATGACCCTGTGTCAGGGACAGTGAGACAGGGACAGTGTGACAGGGACTCTGTGTGGAGGACAGTGTGATGGGCACCATGTGTCGGGGACAGTGTGACGGGGACAGTGTGACAGGGACCCTGTGTCGGGGACAGCGTGACAGTGACAGTGTGACGGGGACAGTGTGATGGGGACAGTGTGATGGGGACAGTGTGATGGGGACAGTGTGACAGGGACAATGTGTCGGAGACAGTGTGACAGGGACAGTGTGACGGGGACAGTGTGATGGGGCCAGTGTGATGGGGACAGTGTGACAGGGACCATGTGTCAGGGACAGTGTGATGGGGACAGTGTGACGGGGTCAGTGTGACAAGGATCCTGTGTCAGGGACAGCGTGACGGGGACAGTGTGACGGGGACAGCGTGACAGGGACCCTGTGTCAGGGACAGTGTGACAGGGACAGTGTAATGGGGACAGTGTGACGGGGACAGTGTGACAGGGACCCTGTGTTGGGGACAGCGTGACAGTGACAGTGTGACGGGGACAGTGTGATGGGGCCAGTGTGATGGGGACAGTGTGACAGGGACCATGTGTCAGGGGCAGTGTGTCGGTGACAGTGTGACGGGGACAGTGTGACAGGAACCCTGTGTCGGGGACAGTGTCTCGGGGACAGTGTGTCGGTGACAGTGTGACGGGGATAGTGTGACAGGGACCCTGTGTCGGGGAAAGTGTGACGGGGATAGCGTGACGGGGACAGTGTGACGGGGGACAGTGTGACGGGGACAGTGTGTCGGGGAAAGTGTGATGGGGGCAGTGTGACGAGGACAGTGTGACAATGACCCTGTGTCAGGGACAGTGTGACGGGTCAGTGTGATGAGGTCAGTGTGACAATGACCCTGTGTCAGGGACAGTGTGACGGGGACAGTGTGACGGGGACAGTGTGACGGGCATAGTGTGACGGGGACAGTGTGACAGGGACCCTGTGTGGGGGACAGTGTGACGGGGTCCCTGTGTCGGGGACAGTGTGACAGGGACAGTGTGACAAGGACCCTGTGTCGGGGACAGTGTGACGGGGACAGTGTGACGGGGACACTGTGTCAGAGAGAGTGTGACAGGGACAGTGTGATGGGGACAGTGTGACGGGGAAAGTGTGACAGGGACCCTGTGTCGGGGACAGTGTGACGGGGACAGTGTGTCGGGGACAGTATGATGGGGACAGTGTGACGGGGACAGTGTGACGGGGACAATGTGACGGGGACAGTGTGACGGGGACAGTGTGACAGGGACCCTGTGTGGGGGACAGTGTAACGGGGACCCTGTGTCGCGGACAGTGTGACGGGGACTGTGTGACAAGGACCCTGTGTCGGGGACAGCGTGACGGGGACAGTGTGACAGGGACACTGTGTCGGGGACAGTGTGTCGGGGACAGTGTGACGGGGACAGTGTGGCAGGGACCCTGTGTCGGGGAAAGTGTGACGGGGACAGCGTGACGGGGTCAGCGTGACGGGGACAGTGTGACAGGGACCCTGTGTCGGAGACTGTGTGTCGGGGACTGTGTGACAGGAACCCTGTGTCTGGGACAGTGTGATGGGGACAGTGTAACGGGGACAGTGTGATGGGGACAGTGTGACAAGGACAGTGTGACAATGACCCTGTGTCAGGGACAGTGTGACAGGGACAGTGTGACGAGGTCAGTGTGACAATGACCCTGTGTCAGGGACAGTGAGACAGGGATAGTGTGACAGGGACTCTGTGTGGAGGACAGTGTGACGGGCACCATGTGTCGGGGACAGTGTGACGGGGACAGTGTGACAGGGACCCTGTGTCGGGGACAGCGTGACAGTGACAGTGTGACGGGGACAGTGTGATGGGGACAGTGTGATGGGGACAGTGTGACAGGGACAATGTGTCGGGGACAGTGTGACAGGGACAGTGTGACAGGAACCCTGTGTCAGGGACAGTGTGATGGGGACAGTGTGACGGGGTCAGTGTGACAAGGACCCTGTGTCAGGGACAGCGTGACGGGGACAGTGTGACGGGGACAGCGTGACAGTGACAGTGTGACGGGGAAAGTGTGATGGGGACCGTGTGACGGGGACAGTGTGATGGGGACAGTGTGATGGGGATAGTGTGACAGGGACAATGTGTCGGGGACAGTGTGTCGGTGACAGTGTGTCGGGGACAGTGTGACAGGAACCCTGTGTCAGGGACAGTGTGACGGGGACAGTGTGACGGGGACAGTGTGACGGGGAAAGTGTGATGGGGACAGTGTGACAGAGTCAACGTGACAGGAACTCTGTGTCACGGACAGTGAGATGGGGACAGTTTGACGGGGACAATGTGACGGGGACAGTGTGATGGGGAAAGTGTGATGGGGACAGTGTGACAGAGTCAACGTGACAGGAACTCTGTGTCACGGACAGTGAGATGGGGACAGTTTGACGGGGACAATGTGACGGGGACAGTGTGTCGGGGACAGTGTGATGGGGGCAGTGTGACGAGGACAGTGTGACAATGACCCTGTGTCAGGGACAGTGTGACGGGGACAGTGTGATGAGGTCAGTGTGACAATGACCCTGTGTCAGGGACAGTGTGACGGGGACAGTGTGACGGGGACAGTGTGACGGGGACAGTGTGATGGGGACAGTGTGACAGGGACCCTGTGTGGGGGACAGTGTGACGGGGTCCCTGTGTCGGGGACAGTGTGACAGGGACAGTGTGACAAGGACCCTGTGTCGGGGACAGTGTGACGGGGACAGTGTGACGGGGACACTGTGTCAGGGACAGTGTGACAGGGACAGTGTGATGGGGACAGTGTGACGGGGAAAGTGTGACAGGGACCCTGTGTCGGGGACTGCGTGACAGTGACAGTGTGACAGGGACAGTGTGATGGGGACAGTGTGACAGGGACAGTGTGACGGGGACAGTGGGAGGGGGACAGTGTGCCGGGGATAGTGTGAGGGGGACAGTGTGACGGGGATAGTGTGAGGGGGACAGTGTGACGGGGACAGTGTGAGTGGGACAGTGTGATGGGGACAGTGTGACAGGTGCAGTGTGACGGGGCCAGTGTGAGGGGGACAGTGTGACTGAGACAATGTGTCTGGGACAGTGTGACAGGGACAGTGTGACGGGGACAGTGTGACGTGGACCCTGTGCCGGGGACAGTGTGACAGGTGCAGTGTGACGGGGCCATTGTGAGGGGGCCAGTGTGACGAAGTCAATGTGACGGGGACAGTGTGACGGGACATTGTGACGGAGTCAATGTGACGGGGAAAGTGTGACGGGGACCGTGTGACCGGGACAGTGTGACGGGGACAGTGTGACGGGGACCCTGTGTCGAGGACAGTGTGACGGGGACAGTGTGATGGGGACAGTGTGATGGGGACAGTGAGTCGGGGACAGTGTGACAGGGACCCTGTGTCAGGAACAGTGTGATGGGGGCAGTGTGACGAGGACAGTGTGACAATGACCCTGTGTCAGGGACAGTGTGACGGGGACAGTTTGATGAGGTCAGTGTGACAATGACCCTGTGTCAGGGACAGTGTGACGGGGACAGTGTGGCGGGGACAGTGTGTCGGGGACAGTGTGACGGGGAAAGTGTGATGGGGACAGTGTGACAGGGACCCTGTGTGGAGGACAGTGTGACGGGGACCCTGTGTCGGGGACAGTGTGACAGGGACAGTGTGACAAGGACCCTGTGTCGGGGACAGTGTGACGGGGACAGTGTGACGGGGACAGTGTGACAGGGACACTGTGTCAGGGACAGTGTGACAGGGACAGTGTGATGTGGACAGTGTGACGGGGAAAGTGTGACAGGGACCCTGTGTCGGGGACAGCGTGACAGTGACAGTGTGACAGGGACAGTGTGATGGGGACAGTGTGACGGGGACAGTGTGACGGGGACATTGTGAGGGGGACAGTGTGCCGGGGACATTGTGAGGGGGACAGTATGACGGGGACAGTGTGAGGGGGACAGTGTGACGGGGACAGTGTGAGGGGGACATGTGATGGGGACAGTGTGACAGGTGCAGTGTGACGTGGCCAGTGTGAGGGTGACAGTGTGACTGAGTCAATGTGTCTGGGACAGTGTGACAGGGACAGTGTGATGGGGACAGTGTGACGTGGACCCTGTGTCGGGGACAGTGTGACAGGTGCAGTGTGACGGGGCCATTGTGAGTGGGCCAGTGTGACGAAGTCAATGTGACGGGGACAGTGTGACGGGAACATTGTGACGGAGTCAATGTGACGGGGACAGTGTGACGGGGACAGTGTGACCGGGACAGTGTGACGGGGACAGTGTGACGGGGACCCTGTGTCGAGGACAGTGTGATGGGGACAGTGTGACGGGGACAGTGTGATGGGGACAGTGAGTCGGGGACAGTGTGACAAGGAGCCTGTGTCGGGGACAGTGTGACAGGGACCCTGTGTCGGGGACAGCGTGACGGGGACAGCGTGACGGGGACAGTGTGACGGGGACAGTGTGACAGGGACCCTGTGTCGGGGACAGTGTGTCGGGGACAGTGTGACAGGAACCCTGTGTCGTGGACAGTGTGACGGCGACAGTGTGTCGGGGACAGTATGATGGGGACAGTGTGACGGGGACAGTGTGACGGGGACAGTGTGACGGAGACAATGTGACGGGGACAGTGTGACGTGGACAGTGTGATGGGGACAGTGTGACAGGGACCCTGTGTGGGGGACAGTGTAACGGGGACCCTGTGTCGCGGACAGTGTGACGGGGACTGTGTGACAAGGACCCTGTGTCGGGGACAGCGTGACGGGGACAGTGTGACGGGGACAGTGTGACAGGGACCCTGTGTCAGGGACAGTGTGACAGGGACAGTGTAATGGGGACAATGTGACGGGGACAGTGTGACAGGGACCCTGTGTCGGGGACAGCGTGACAGTGTGACGGGGACAGTGTGACGGGGACAGTGTGACGGGGACAGTGTGATGGGGACAGTGTGACAGGGACCATGTGTCGGGGACAGTGTGTCGGTGACAGTGTGTCGGGGACAGTGTGACAGGAACCCTGTGTCGGTGACAGTGAGCTGGGGACAGTGTGACGGGGAAAGTGTGATGGGGACAGTGTGACAGAGTCAACGTGACAGGAACTCTGTGTCACGGACAGTGAGATGGGGACAGTTTGACGGGGACAATGTGACGGGGACAGTGTGTCGGGGACAGTGTGATGGGGGCAGTGTGACGAGGACAGTGTGACAATGACCCTGTGTCAGGGACAGTGTGACGGGGACAGTGTGATGAGGTCAGTGTGACAATGACCCTGTGTCAGGGACAGTGTGACGGGGACAGTGTGACGGGGACAGTGTGACGGGGACAGTGTGATGGGGACAGTGTGACAGGGACCCTGTGTGGGGGACAGTGTGACGGGGTCCCTGTGTCGGGGACAGTGTGACAGGGACAGTGTGACAAGGACCCTGTGTCGGGGACAGTGTGACGGGGACAGTGTGACGGGGACACTGTGTCAGGGACAGTGTGACAGGGACAGTGTGATGGGGACAGTGTGACGGGGAAAGTGTGACAGGGACCCTGTGTCGGGGACTGCGTGACAGTGACAGTGTGACAGGGACAGTGTGATGGGGACAGTGTGACAGGGACAGTGTGACGGGGACAGTGGGAGGGGGACAGTGTGCCGGGGATAGTGTGAGGGGGACAGTGTGACGGGGATAGTGTGAGGGGGACAGTGTGACGGGGACAGTGTGAGTGGGACAGTGTGATGGGGACAGTGTGACAGGTGCAGTGTGACGGGGCCAGTGTGAGGGGGACAGTGTGACTGAGACAATGTGTCTGGGACAGTGTGACAGGGACAGTGTGACGGGGACAGTGTGACGTGGACCCTGTGCCGGGGACAGTGTGACAGGTGCAGTGTGACGGGGCCATTGTGAGGGGGCCAGTGTGACGAAGTCAATGTGACGGGGACAGTGTGACGGGACATTGTGACGGAGTCAATGTGACGGGGAAAGTGTGACGGGGACCGTGTGACCGGGACAGTGTGACGGGGACAGTGTGACGGGGACCCTGTGTCGAGGACAGTGTGACGGGGACAGTGTGATGGGGACAGTGTGATGGGGACAGTGAGTCGGGGACAGTGTGACAGGGACCCTGTGTCAGGAACAGTGTGATGGGGGCAGTGTGACGAGGACAGTGTGACAATGACCCTGTGTCAGGGACAGTGTGACGGGGACAGTTTGATGAGGTCAGTGTGACAATGACCCTGTGTCAGGGACAGTGTGACGGGGACAGTGTGGCGGGGACAGTGTGTCGGGGACAGTGTGACGGGGAAAGTGTGATGGGGACAGTGTGACAGTGTGACGGGGACAGTGTGACGGGGACAGTGTGACGGGGACAGTGTGATGGGGACAGTGTGACAGGGACCATGTGTCGGGGACAGTGTGTCGGTGACAGTGTGTCGGGGAAAGTGTGACAGGAACCCTGTGTCGGTGACAGTGAGCTGGGGACAGTGTGACGGGGAAAGTGTGATGGGGACAGTGTGACAGAGTCAATGTGACAGGAACTCTGTGTCGGGGACAGTGAGATGGGGACAGTTTGAAGGGGAAAATGTGACGGGGACAGTGTGATGGGGACAGTGTGACGGGGACAGTGTGACGGGGACAGTGTGACAGGGACCCTGTGTCGTGGACAGTGTGTCGGGGACAGTGTGACGGGGACAGTGTGACAGGGACCCTGTGTCGGGGAAAGTGTGACGGGGACAGCGTGACGGGGACAGCGTGACGGGGACAGTGTGACAGGGACACTGTGTCGGAGACAGTGCGTCGGGGACTGTGTGACAGGAACCCTGTGTCGGGGACAGTGTGACGGGGACAGTGTATCGGGGACAGTGTGATGGGGACAGTGTGACGAGGACAGTGTGACAATGACCCTGTGTCAGGGACAGTGTGATGGGCACAGTGTGACAGGGACTCTGTGTGGAGGACAGTGTGACGGGCACCCTGTGTCGGGGACAGTGTGACGGGGACAGTGTGACGGGGACAGTGTGACAGGGACCCTGTGTCGGGGACAGCGTGACAGTGACACGTCACACTGTGTCAGGAACAGTGTGAGGGGGACAGTGTGACGGAGTCAATGTGACGGGGACAGTGTGACGGGGACCCTGTGTTGGGGACAGTGTGACGGGGA
Organism: Cetorhinus maximus; assembly: GCF_964194155.1. Lineage (NCBI taxonomy): Eukaryota > Metazoa > Chordata > Chondrichthyes > Lamniformes > Cetorhinidae > Cetorhinus > Cetorhinus maximus. Next base: position 44,462 of record NW_027598145.1, read on the forward strand.
CAGTGTGACGGGGACAGTGTGACAAGGAGCCTGTGTCGGGGACAGTGTGACAGGGACCCTGTGTCGGCGACAGTGTGTCGGGGACAGTGTGACAGGAACCCTGTGTCGGGGACAGTGTGACGGGGACAGTGTGACGGGGACAGTGTGACGTGGACAGTGTGATGGGGACAGTGTGACAGGGACCCTGTGTGGGGGACAGTGTAACGCGGACCCTGTGTCGGGGACAGTGTGACGTGGAAAGTGTGACAAGGACCCTGTGTCAGGGATAGCGTGACGGGGACAGTGTGACGGGGACAGTGTGACAGGCACCCTGTGTCAGGGTCAGTGTGACAGGGACAGTGTAATGGGGAAAGTGTGACGGGGACAGTGTGATAGGGACCCTGTGTCGGGGAAAGTTTGACGGGGACAGCGTGACGGGGACAGCGTGACGGGGACAGTGTGACAGGGACCCTGTGTTGGAGACAGTGTGTCGGGGACTGTGTGACAGGAACCCTGTGTCGGGGACAGTGTGACGGGGACAGTGTGTCGGGGACAGTGTGATGGGGACAGTGTGACGAGGACAGTGTGACAATGACCCTGTGTCAGGGACAGTGTGATGGGCACAGTGTGACAGGGACTCTGTGTGGAGGACAGTGTGACGGGCACCCTGTGTCGGGGACAGTGTGACGGGGACAGTGTGACAGGGACCCTGTGTCGGGGACAGCGTGACAGTGACACGTCACACTGTGACAGGAACAGTGTGAGGGGGACAGTGTGACGGAGTCAATGTGACAGGGACAGTGTGACGGGGACCCTGTGTTGGGGACAGTGTGACGGGGACAGTGTGACGGGGACAGTGTGACAAGGAGCCTGTGTCGGGGACAGTGTGACAGGGACCTTGTGTCGGCGACAGTGTGTCGGGGACTGTGTGACGTGGACAGTGTGATGGGGACAGTGTGACAGGGACCCTGTGTGGGGGACAGTGTAACGCGGACCCTGTGTCGGGGACAGTGTGACGTGGAAAGTGTGACAAGGACCCTGTGTCAGGGATAGCGTGACGGGGACAGTGTGACGGGGACAGTGTGACAGGCACCCTGTGTCAGGGTCAGTGTGACAGGGACAGTGTAATGGGGAAAGTGTGACGGGGACAGTGTGATAGGGACCCTGTGTCGCGGAAAGTTTGACGGGGACAGCGTGATGGGGACAGCGTGACGGGGACAGTGTGACAGGGACCCTGTGTTGGAGACAGTGTGTCGGGGACTGTGTGACAGGAACCCTGTGTCGGGGACAGTGTGACGGGGACAGTATGTCGGGGACAGTGTGATGGGGACAGTGTGACGAGGACAGTGTGACAATGACCCTGTGTCAGGGACAGTGTGATGGGGACAGTGTGACGAGGTCAGTGTGACAATGACCCTGTTTCAGGGACAGTGTGACGGGGACAGTGTGACAGGGACCCTGTGTGGAGGACAGTGTGACGGGGACCCTGTGTCGGGGACCCTGTGTCGGGGACAGTGAGATGGGGAGAGTGTGACAAGGACCATGTGTCGGGGACAGTGTGACGGGGACAGTGTGACGGTGACAGTGTGACAGGGACCCTTTTGTCAGGGAAAGTATGACAGGGACAGTGTGATGGGTACAGTGTGACGGGGAAAGTGTGACAAGGACCCTGTGTCGGGGACAGCGTGACAGTGACAGTGTGACAGGGACAGTGTGATGGGGACAGTGTGATGGGGACAGTGTGACTGGGACCGTGTGATGGGGACAGTGTGACAGGGACCCTGTGTTGGGGACAGTGAGCTGGGGACAGTGTGACGGGGAAAGTGTGACGGGGGCAGTGTGACAGAGTCAATGTGACAGGAACTCTGTGTCGGGGACAGTGAGATGGGGACAGTTTGAAGGGGAAAATGTGACGGGGACAGTGTGATGGGGACAGTGTGACGGGGACAGTGTGACGGGGAGAGTGTGACGGGGACAGTGTGACAGGGACACTGTGTCGGGGACAGTGTGTCGGGGACAGTGTGTCGGGGACAGTGTGACGGGGACAGTGTGACAGGGACCCTGTGTCGGGGACAGTGTGTCGGAGACAGTGTGACGGGGACAGTGTGACAGGGACCCTGTGTCGGGGAAAGTGTGACGGGGACAGCGGGACGGGGACAGTGTGACAGGGACCCTGTGTCGGAGACAGTGTGTCGGGGACTGTGTGACAGGAACCCTGTGTCGGGGACAGTGTGACGGGGACAGTGTATCGGGGACAGTGTGATGGGGACAGTGTGACGAGGACAGTGTGACAATGACCCTGTGTCAGGGGCAGTGTGATGGGGACAGTGTGACAGGGACTCGGTGTGGAGGACAGTGTGACGGGCACCCTGTGTCGGGGACAGTGTGACGGGGACAGTGTGACAGGGACCCTGTGTCGGGGACAGCGTGAAAGTGACAGTGTGATGGGGACAGTGTGATGGGGACAGTGTGACGGCGACAGTGTGATGGGGACAGTGTGGTGGGGACAGAGTGACAGGGACAATGTGTCGGGGACAGTGTGTCGGTGACAGTGTGACGGGGACAGTGTGACGGGGACCCTGTGTCGAGGACAGTGTGACGGGGACAGTGTGATGGGGACAGCGTGACAGTGACAGTGTGATGGGGACAGTGTGACGGGGACAGTGTGACCGGGACAGTGTGACAAGGAGCCTGTGTCGGGGACAGTGTGACAGGGACCCTGTGTCGGGGACAGCGTGACGGGGACAGCGTGATGGGGACAGTGTGACGGGGACAGTGTGACAGGGACCCTGTGTCTGGGACAGTGTGTCGGGGACAGTGTGACAGGAACCCTGTGTCGGTGACAGTGTGACGGGGACAGTGTGTCGGGGACAGTATGATGGGGACAGTGTGACGGGGACAGTGTGACGGGGACAATGTGACGGGGACGGTGTGACGTGGACAGTGTGATGGGGACAGTGTGACAGGGACCCTGTGTGGGGGACAGTGTAACGCGGACCCTGTGTCGCGGACAGTGTGACGGGGACTGTGTGACAAGGACACTGTGTCGGGGACAGCGTGACGGGGACAGTGTGATGGGGACAGTGTGACAGGGACCCTGTGTCAGGGACAGTGTGACAGGGACAGTGTAATGGGAACAGTGTGACGTGGACAGTGTGACAGGGACCCTGTGTCGGGGACAGCGTGACAGTGACAGTGTGACGGGGACAGTGTGACGGGGACAGTGTGACAGGGACCATGTGTCGGGGACAGTGTGTCGGTGACAGTGTGTCGGGGACAGTGTGACAGGAACCCTGTGTCGGTGACAGTGAGCTGGGGACAGTGTGACGGGGAAAGTGTGACGGGGACAGTGTGACAGAGTCAATGTGACAGGAACTCTGTGTCGGGGACAGTGAGATGGGGACAGTTTGAAGGGGAAAATGTGACGGGGACAGTGTGATGGGGACAGTGTGATGGGGACAGTGTGACGGGGACAGTGTGACAGGGACCCTGTGTCGGGGACAGTGTGTCGGGGACAGTGTGACGGGGACAGTGTGACAGGGACCCTGTGTCGGGGAAAGTGTGACGGGGACAGCATGACGGGGACAGCGTGACGGGGACAGTGTGACAGGGACCCTGTGTCGAAGACAGTCTGTCGGGGACTGTGTGAAAGGAACCCTGTGTCGGGGACAGTGTGACGGGGACAGTGTATCGGGGACAGTGTGATGGGGACAGTGTGACGAGGACAGTGTGACAATGACCCTGTGTCAGGGACAGTGTGATGGGCACAGTGTGACAGGGACTCTGTGTGGAGGACAGTGTGACGGGCACCCTGTGTCGGGGACAGTGTGACGGGGACAGTGTGACGGGGACCCTGTGTCGGGGACAGCGTGACAGTGACACGTCACACTGTGTCAGGAACAGTGTGAGGGGGACAGTGTGACGGAGTCAATGTGACAGGGACAGTGTGACGGGGACCCTGTGTTGGGGACAGTGTGACGGGGACAGTGTGACGGGGACAGTGTGACAAGGAGCCTGTGTCGGGGACAGTGTGACAGGGACCTTGTGTCGGCGACAGTGTGTCGGGGACTGTGTGACAGGAACCCTGTGTCGGGGACAGTGTGACGGGGACAGTGTGTCGGGGACAGTGTGACGGGGACAGTGTGACGGGGACAGTGTGACAGGGACCCTGTGTCGGGGACAGCGTGACAGTGACACGTCACACTGTGTCAGGAACAGTGTGAGGGGGACAGTGTGACGGAGTCAATGTGACGGGGACAGTGTGACGGGGACCCTGTGTTGGGGACAGTGTGACGGGGACAGTGTGACGGGGACAGTGTGACAAGGAGCCTGTGTCGGGGACAGTGTGACAGGGACCCTGTGTCGGCGACAGTGTGTCGGGGACAGTGTGACAGGAACCCTGTGTCGGGGACAGTGTGTCGGGGACAGTGTGACGGGGACAGTGTGACGGGGACAGTGTGACGTGGACAGTGTGACGGGGACAGTGTGACAGGGACCCTGTGTGGGGGACAGTGTAATGCGGACCCTGTGTCGGGGACAGTGTGACGTGGAAAGTGTGACAAGGACCCTGTGTCAGGGACAGCGTGACGGGGACAGTGTGACGGGGACCCTGTGTCGGGGAAAGTGTGACGGGGACAGCGTGACGGGGACAGCGTGACGGGGACAGTGTGACAGGGACCCTGTGTTGGAGACAGCGTGTCGGGGACTGTGTGACATGAACCCTGTGTCGGGGACAGTGTGACGGGGACAGTGTGTCGGGGACAGTGTGATGGGGACAGTGTGACGAGGACAGTGTGACAATGACCCTGTGTCAGGGACAGTGTGACGGGGACAGTGTGACGAGTTCAGTGTGACAATGACCCTGTGTCAGGGACAGTGTGACAGGGGCAGTGTGACAGGGACCCTGTGTGGAGGACAGTGTGACGGGGACCCTGTGTCGGGGACCCTGTGTCGGGGACAGTGAGACGGGGAGAGTGTGACAAGGACCATGTGTCGGGGACAGTGTGACGGTGACAGTGTGACAGGGACCCTTTTGTCAGGGAAAGTATGACAGGGAAAGTGTGATGGGTACAGTGTGACGGGGAAAGTGTGACAAGGACCCTGTGTCGGGGACAGCGTGACAGTGACAGTGTGACAGGGACAGTGTGATGGGGACAGTGTGATGGGGACAGTGTGACTGGGACAGTGTGATGGGGACAGTGTGACAGGGACCCTGTGCCGGGGACAGTGTGTCTGGGACAGTGTGACGGGGACAGTGTGACGGGGACAGTGTGACAGAGACCCTGTGTCGGGGACAGAGTGCCGGGGACAGTGTATCGGGGACAGCGTGTCGGGGACAGCGTGTCGGGGACAGCGTGTCGGGAAAGCGTGATGGGGACAGAGTGACGGGGACATCGTGACGGGGACAGTATGTTGGGGACAGTGTGGCAGGGACCCTGTGTCGTCGACAGTGTGACGGGGAGAGTGTGACGGGGACAGTGTGACAGGGACCCTGTGTCGGGGGCAGTGTGACGGGGACAGTGTGACGGGGACAGTGTGACGAGGACAGTGTGACAATGACCCTGTGTCAGGGACAGTGTGACGGTGACAGTGTGACGAGGTCAGTGTGACAATGACCCTGTGTCAGGGACAGTGTGACAGGGGCAGTGTGACAGGGACCCTGTGTGGAGGACAGTGTGACGGGGACCCTGTGTCGGGGACCCTGTGTCGGGGACAGTGAGACGGGGAGAGTGTGACAAGGACCATGTGTCGGGGACAGTGTGACGGTGACAGTGTGACAGGGACCCTTTTGTCAGGGAAAGTATGACAGGGAAAGTGTGATGGGTACAGTGTGACGGGGAAAGTGTGACAAGGACCCTGTGTCGGGGACAGCGTGACAGTGACAGTGTGACAGGGACAGTGTGATGGGGACAGTGTGATGGGGACAGTGTGATGGGGACAGTGTGACTGGGACCATGTGATGGGGACAGTGTGACAGGGACCCTGTGTTGGGGACAGTGAGCTGGGGACAGTGTGACGGGGATAGTGTGACGGGGACAGTGTGACAGAGTCAATGTGACAGGAACTCTGTGTCAGGGACAGTGAGATGGGGACAGTTTGAAGGGGAAAATGTGACGGGGACAGTGTGATGGGGACAGTGTGACGGGGACAGTGTGACGGGGACAGTGTGACGGGGACAGTGTGACAGGGACCCTGTGTCGGGGACAGTGTGACAGGGACCCTGTGTCGGCGACAGTGTGTCGGGGACAGTGTGACAGGAACCCTGTGTCGGGGACAGTGTGACGGGGACAGTGTGTCGGGGACAGTGTGACGGGGACAGTGTGACGGGGACAGTGTGACGGGGACAGTGTGACGTGGACTGTGTGATGGGGACAGTGTGACAGGGACCCTGTGTGGGGGACAGTGTAACGTGGACCCTGTGTCGGGGACAGTGTGACGTGGACTGTGTGATGGGGACAGTGTGACAGGGACCCTGTGTGGGGGACAGTGTAACGTGGACCCTGTGTCGGGGACAGTGTGACGTGGAAAGTGTGACAAGGACCCTGTGTCAGGGACAGCGTGACGGGGACAGTGTGACGGGGACAGTGTGACAGGGACCCTGTGTCAGGGTCAGTGTGACAGGGACAGTGTAATGGGGAAAGTGTGACGGGGACAGTGTGAGAGGGACCCTGTGTCGGGGACAGCGTGACAGTGACAGTGTGACGGGGACAGTGTGATGGGGCCAGTGTGATGGGGACAGTGTGACAGGGACCCTGTGTCGGGGACAGTGTGACGGGGACAGTGTGACGGGGACAGTGTGACAGGGACCCTGTATCGGGGACAGCGTGACAGTGACACGTCACACTGTGTCAGGAACAGTGTGAGGGGGACAGTGTGACGGAGTCAATGTGACAGGGACAGTGTGACGGGGACCCTGTGTTGGGGACAGTGTGACGGGGACAGTGTGACGGGGACAGTGTGACAAGGAGCCTGTGTCGGGGACAGTGTGACAGGGACCCTGTGTCGGCGACAGTGTGTCGGGGACAGTGTGACAGGAACCCTGTGTCGGGGACAGTGTGACGGGGACAGTGTGACGGGGACAGTGTGACGTGGACAGTGTGATGGGGACAGTGTGACAGGGACCCTGTGTGGGGGACAGTGTAACGCGGACCCTGTGTCGGGGACAGTGTGACGTGGAAAGTGTGACAAGGACCCTGTGTCAGGGATAGCGTGACGGGGACAGTGTGACGGGGACAGTGTGACAGGGACCCTGTGTCGGGGAAAGTGTGACGGGGACAGCGTGACGGGGACAGCGTGATGGGGACAGTGTGACAGGGACCCTGTGTTGGAGACAGTGTGTCGGGGACAGTGTGACGGGGACAGTGTGTCGGGGACAGTGTGATGGGGACAGTGTGACGAGGACAGTGTGACAATGACCCTGTGTCAGGGACAGTGTGACGGGGACAGTGTGACGAGGTCAGTGTGACAATGACCCTGTGTCAGGGACAGTGTGACGGGGGCAGTGTGACAGGGACCCTGTGTGGAGGACAGTGTGACGGGGACCCTGTGTCGGGGACCCTGTGTCGGGGACAGTGAGACGGGGAGAGTGTGACAAGGACCATGTGTCGGGGACAGTGTGACGGGGACAGTGTGACAGTGACAGTGTGACAGGGACCCTTTTGTCAGGGAAAGTATGACAGGGAAAGTGTGATGGGTACAGTGTGACGGGGAAAGTGTGACAAGGACCCTGTGTCGGGGACAGCGTGACAGTGACAGTGTGACAGGGACAGTGTGATGGGGACAGTGTGATGGGGACAGTGTGATGGGGACAGTGTGACTGGGACCGTGTGATGGGGACAGTGTGACAGGGACCCTGTGTAGGGGACAGTGAGCTGGGGACAGTGTGACGGGGATAGTGTGACGGGGACAGTGTGACAGAGTCAATGTGACAGCAACTCTGTGTCGGGGACAGTGAGATGGGGACAGTTTGAAGGGGAAAATGTGACGGGGACAGTGTGATGGGGACAGTGTGACGGGGACAGTGTGACGGGGAGAGTATGACGGGGACAGTGTGACAGGGAACCTGTGTCGGGGACAGTGTGACAGGGACCCTGTGTCGGCGACAGTGTGTCGGGGACAGTGTGACAGGAACCCTGTGTCGGGGACAGTGTGACGGGGACAGTGTGTCGGGGACAGTGTGACGGGGACAGTGTGACGGGGACAGTGTGACGGGGACAGTGTGACGTGGACTGTGTGATGGGGACAGTGTGACAGGGACCCTGTGTGGGGGACAGTGTAACGTGGACCCTGTGTCGGGGACAGTGTGACGTGGAAAGTGTGACAAGGACCCTGTGTCAGGGACAGCGTGACGGGGACAGTGTGACGGGGACAGTGTGACAGGGACCCTGTGTCAGGGTCAGTGTGACAGGGACAGTGTAATGGGGAAAGTGTGACGGGGACAGTGTGAGAGGGACCCTGTGTCGGGGACAGCGTGACAGTGACAGTGTGACGGGGACAGTGTGATGGGGCCAGTGTGATGGGGACAGTGTGACAGGGACCCTGTGTCGGGGACAGTGTGACGGGGACAGTGTGACGGGGACAGTGTGACAGGGACCCTGTATCGAGGACAGCGTGACAGTGACACGTCACACTGTGTCAGGAACAGTGTGAGGGGGACAGTGTGACGGAGTCAA
>NW_027598146.1:0-53063 GCF_964194155.1 Cetorhinus maximus
GTGTGTCTACAATTCGCCAGGCAGTGTGTGTCCCCGTCTAACACTCGCCAGGCAGTGTGTGTGTCTAACACTCGCAGGCAGTGTGTGTGTCTAACACTCGCCAGGCAGTGTGTGTGTCTAACACTCGCCAGGCAGTGTGTGTGTCTAACACTCGCCAGGCAGTGTGTGTGTCTAACACTCGCCAGGCAGTGTGTGTGTCTAACACTCGCCAGGCAGTGTGTGTGTCTAACACTCGCCAGGCAGTGTGTGTGTCTAACACTCGCCAGGCAGTGTGTGTGTCTAACACTCGCCAGGCAGTGTGTGTGTCTACACTCGCCAGGCAGTGTGTGTGTCTAACACTCGCCAGGCAGTGTGTGTGTCTAACACTCGCCAGGCAGTGTGTGTGTCTAACACTCGCAGGCAGTGTGTGTGTCTAACACTCGCCAGGCAGTGTGTGTGTCTAACACTCACCAGGCAGTTGTGTGTGTCTAACACTCGCCAGGCAGTGTGTGTGTCTAATGCTCCCAGGAAGTTTGTGTGTCTAACACTCGCCAGGCAGTGTGTGTGTGTCTAACACTCACCAGGCAGTGTGTGTGTCTAACACTCACCAGGCAGTGTGTGTGTCTAACACTCACCAGGAAGTTTGTGTGTCTAACACTCGCCAGGCAGTGTGTGTGTGTCTAACACTCACCAGGCAGTGTGTGTGTCTAACACTCGCCAGGCAGTGTGTGTGTCTAACACTCGCCAGGCAGTGTGTGTGTCTTACACTCGCCAGGCAGTGTGTGTGTGTCTAACACTCACCAGGCAGTGTGTGTGTCTAACACTCGCCAGGCAGTGTGTGTGTGTCTAACACTCACCAGGCAGTGTGTGTGTCTAACACTCACCAGGCAGTGTGTGTGTCTAACACTCGCCAGGCAGTGTGTGTGTCTAACACTCGCCAGGCAGTGTGTGTGTCTAACACTCACCAGGCAGTGTGGGTCTGTCTAACACTCGCCAGACAGTGTGTGTGCGCAAACATTCGCCAGGCAGTGTGTGTGTGTCTAACACTGGCCAGGCAGTGTGTGTGTCTAACACTCACCAGGCAGTGTGTGTGTCTAACACTCACCAGGCAGTGTGTGTGTCTAACATTCGCCAGGCAGTGTGTGTGTGTCTAACACTGGCCAGGCAGTGTGTGTGTCTAACACTCACCAGGCAGTGTGTGTGTCTAACACTCGCCAGGCAGTGTGTGTGTCTAACACTCGCCAGGCAGTGTGTGTGTCTAACACTCGCCAGGCAGTGTGTGTGTCTAACACTCGCCAGGCAGTGTGTGTGTCTAACACTCGCCAGGCAGTGTGTGTGTCTAACACTCGCCAGGCAGTTTGTGTGTCTGTGTCTAACACTCGCCAGGCAGTGTGTGTGTCTAACACTCGCCAGGCAGTGTGTGTGTCTAACACTCGCCAGGCAATGTGTGTGTCTAACACTCGCCAGGCAGTGTGTGTGTCTAACACTCACCAGGCAGTGTGTGTGTCTAACACTCGCCAGGCAGTTTGTGTGTCTAACACTCGCCAGGCAGTGTGTGTGTGTCTAACACTCACCAGGCAGTGTGTGTGTCTAACATTCGCCAGGCAGTGTGTGTGTCTAACACTCGCCAGGCAGTGTGTGTGTCTAACACTCGCCAGGCAGTGTGTGTGTCTAACACTCGCCAGGCAGTGTGTGTGTCTAACACTCGCCAGGCAGTGTGTGTGTCTAACACTCGCCAGGCAGTGTGTGTGTCTAACACTCGCCAGGCAGTTTGTGTGTCTAACACTCGCCAGGCAGTTTGTGTGTCTGTGTCTAACACTCGCCAGGCAGTGTGTGTGTCTAACACTCGCCAGGCAGTGTGTGTGTGTCTAACACTCACCAGGCAGTGTGTGTGTCTAACACTCACCAGGCAGTGTGTGTGTCTAACACTCGCCAGGCAGTGTGTGTGTCTAACACTCACCAGGCAGTGTGTGTGTGTCTAACACTCACCAGGCAGTGTGTGTGTCTAACACTCGCCAGGCAGTGTGTGTGTCTAACACTCACCAGGCAGTGTGTGTGTGTCTAACACTCACCAGGCAGTGTGTGTGCCTAACATTCGCCAGGCAGTGTGTGTGTGTCTAACACTCGCCAGGCAGTGTGTGTGTCTAACACTCGCCAGGCAGTTTGTGTGTCTGTGTCTAACACTCGCCAGGCAGTGTGTATGTCTAACACTCGCCAGGCAGTGTGTGTGTCTAACACTCGCCAGGCAATGTGTGTGTCTAACACTCGCCAGGCAGTGTGTGTGTCTAACACTCGCCAGGCAGTGTGTGTGTCTAACACTCGCCAGGCAGTTTGTGTGTCTAACACTCGCCAGGCAGTGTGTGTGTGTCTAACACTCACCAGGCAGTGTGTGTGTCTAACATTCGCCAGGCAGTGTGTGTGTCTAACACTCGCCAGGCAGTGTGTGTGTCTAACACTCGCCAGGCAGTGTGTGTGTCTAACACTCGCCAGGCAGTGTGTGTGTCTAACACTCGCCAGGCAGTGTGTGTGTCTAACACTCGCCAGGCAGTGTGTGTGTCTAACACTCGCCAGGCAGTGTGTGTGTCTAACACTCGCCAGGCAGTTTGTGTGTCTGTGTCTAACACTCGCCAGGCAGTGTGTGTGTCTAACACTCGCCAGGCAGTGTGTGTGTCTAACACTCGCCAGGCAGTGTGTGTGTCTAACACTCGCCAGGCAGTGTGTGTGTCTAACACTCGCCAGGCAGTGTGTGTGTCTAACACTCGCCAGGCAGTGTGTGTGTCTAACTCTCGCCAGGCAGTGTGTGTGTCTAACACTCGCCAGGCAGTGTGTGTGTCTAACACTCACCAGGCAGTGTGTGTGTGTCTAACACTCGCCAGGCAGTGTGTGTGTGTCTAATGCTCACCAGGAAGTTTGTGTGTCTAACACTCGCCAGGCAGTGTGTGTGTGTCTAACACTCACCAGGCAGTGTGTGTGTCTAACACTCACCAGGCAGTGTGTGTGTCTAACACTCACCAGGAAGTTTGTGTGTCTAACACTCGCCAGGCAGTGTGTGTGTGTCTAACACTCACCAGGCAGTGTGTGTGTCTAACACTCGCCAGGCAGTGTGTGTGTCTAACACTCGCCAGGCAGTGTGTGTGTCTTACACTCGCCAGGCAGTGTGTGTGTGTCTAACACTCACCAGGCAGTGTGTGTGTCTAACACTCGCCAGGCAGTGTGTGTGTGTCTAACACTCACCAGGCATTGTGTGTGTCTAACACTCACCAGGCAGTGTGTGTGTCTAACACTCGCCAGGCAGTGTGTGTGTCTAACACTCGCCAGGCAGTGTGTGTGTCTAACACTCACCAGGCAGTGTGGGTCTGTCTAACACTCGCCAGACAGTGTGTGTGCGCAAACATTCGCCAGGCAGTGTGTGTGTGTCTAACACTGGCCAGGCAGTGTGTGTGTCTAACACTCACCAGGCAGTGTGTGTGTCTAACACTCGCCAGGCAGTGTGTGTGTCTAACACTCACCAGGCAGTGTGTGTGTCTAACACTCACCAAGCAGTGTGTGTGTCTAACACTCGCCAGGCAGTGTGTGTGTCTAACACTCGCCAGGCAATGTGTGTGTCTAACACTCGCCAGGCAGTGTGTGTGTCTAACACTCACCAGGCAGTGTGTGTGTGTCTAACACTCACCAGGCAGTGTGTGTGTGTCTAACACTCGCCAGGCAGTGTGTGTGTGTCTAATGCTCACCAGGAAGTTTGTGTGTCTAACACTCGCCAGGCAGTGTGTGTGTGTCTAACACTCACCAGGCAGTGTGTGTGTCTAACACTCACCAGGAAGTTTGTGTGTCTAACACTCGCCAGGCAGTGTGTGTGTGTCTAACACTCACCAGGCAGTGTGTGTGTCTAACACTCACCAGGCAGTGTGTGTGTCTAACACTCGCCAGGCAGTGTGTGTGTCTAACACTCACCAGGCAGTGAGTGTGTGTCTAACACTCACCAGGCAGTGTGTGTGTCTAACACTCACCAGGCAGTGTGTGTGTCTAACACTCGCCAGGCAGTGTGTGTGTGTCTAACACTCACCAGGCAGTGTGTGTGTCTAACACTCACCAGGCAGTGTGTGTGTCTAACACTCGCCAGGCAGTGTGTGTGTCTAACACTCGCCAGGCAGTGTGTGTGTCTAACACTCGCCAGGCAGTGTGTGTGTCTAACACTCGCCAGGCAGTGTGTGTGTCTAACACTCGCCAGGCAGTGTGTGTGTCTAACACTCGCCAGGCAGTGTGTGTGTCTAACACTCGCCAGGCAGTGTGTGTGTCTAACACTCGCCAGGCAGTTTGTGTGTCTGTGTCTAACACTCGCCAGGCAGCGTGTGTGTCTAACACTCGCCAGGCAGTTTGTGTGTCTAACACTCGCCAGGCAGTGTGTGTGTCTAACACTCGCCAGGCAGTTTGTGTGTCTAACACTCGCCAGGCAGTGTGTGTGTCTAACACTCGCCAGGCAGTTTGTGTGTCTAACACTCGCCAGGCAGTGTGTGTGTCTAACACTCGCCAGGCAGTTTGTGTGTCTAACACTCGCCAGGCAGTGTGTGTGTCTAACACTCGCCAGGCAGTGTGTGTGTCTAACACTCACCAGGCAGTGTGTGTGTCTAACACTCGCCAGGCAGTGTGTGTGTCTAACACTCGCCAGGCAGTGTGTGTGTCTAACACTCGCCAGGCAGTTTGTGTGTCTAACACTCGCCAGGCAGTGTGTGTGTCTATCACTCGCCAGGCAGTGTGTGTGTCTAACACTCGCCAGGCAGTGTGTGTGTCTAACACTCGCCAGGCAGTGTGTGTGTCTAACACTCGCCAGGCAGTGTGTGTGTCTAACACTCGCCAGGCAGTGTGTGTGTCTAACACTCGCCAGGCAGTGTGTGTGTCTAACACTCGCCAGGCAGTGTGTGTGTCTAACACTCGCCAGGCAGTGTGTGTGTCTGTGTCTAACACTCGCCAGGCAGTGTGTGTGTCTATCACTCGCCAGGCAGTGTGTGTGTCTAACACTCGCCAGGCAGTGTGTGTGTCTGTGTCTATCACTCGCCAGGCAGTGTGTGTGTCTAACACTCGCCAGGCAGTGTGTGTGTCTGTGTCTAACACTCGCCAGGCAGTGTGTGTGTCTAACACTCGCCAGGCAGTGTGTGTGTGTCTAACACTCACCAGGCAGTGTGTGTGTCTAACACTCACCAGGAAGTTTGTGTGTCTAACACTCGCCAGGCAGTGTGTGTGTGTCTAACACTCACCAGGCAGTGTGTGTGTCTAACACTCACCAGGCAGTGTGTGTGTCTAACACTCGCCAGGCAGTGTGTGTGTCTAACACTCACCAGGCAGTGAGTGTGTGTCTAACACTCACCAGGCAGTGTGTGTGTCTCACACTCGCCAGGCAGTGTGTGTGTGTCTAACACTCACCAGGCAGTGTGTGTGTCTAACACTCACCAGGCAGTGTGTGTGTCTAACACTCGCCAGGCAGTGTGTGTGTCTAACACTCGCCAGGCAGTGTGTGTGTCTAACACTCGCCAGGCAGTGTGTGTGTCTAACACTCGCCAGGCAGTGTGTGTGTCTAACACTCGCCAGGCAGTGTGTGTGTCTAACACTCGCCAGGCAGTGTGTGTGTCTAACACTCGCCAGGCAGTGTGTGTGTCTAACACTCGCCAGGCAGTTTGTGTGTCTGTGTCTAACACTCGCCAGGCAGCGTGTGTGTCTAACACTCGCCAGGCAGTTTGTGTGTCTAACACTCGCCAGGCAGTGTGTGTGTCTAACACTCGCCAGGCAGTTTGTGTGTCTAACACTCGCCAGGCAGTGTGTGTGTCTAACACTCGCCAGGCAGTTTGTGTGTCTAACACTCGCCAGGCAGTGTGTGTGTCTAACACTCGCCAGGCAGTTTGTGTGTCTAACACTCGCCAGGCAGTGTGTGTGTCTAACACTCGCCAGGCAGTGTGTGTGTCTAACACTCGCCAGGCAGTGTGTGTGTCTAACACTCGCCAGGCAGTGTGTGTGTCTAACACTCGCCAGGCAGTGTGTGTGTCTAACACTCGCCAGGCAGTTTGTGTGTCTAACACTCGCCAGGCAGTGTGTGTGTCTATCACTCGCCAGGCAGTGTGTGTGTCTAACACTCGCCAGGCAGTGTGTGTGTCTAACACTCGCCAGGCAGTGTGTGTGTCTAACACTCGCCAGGCAGTGTGTGTGTCTAACACTCGCCAGGCAGTGTGTGTGTCTAACACTCGCCAGGCAGTGTGTGTGTCTAACACTCGCCAGGCAGTGTGTGTGTCTAACTCTCGCCAGGCAGTGTGTGTGTCTGTGTCTAACACTCGCCAGGCAGTGTGTGTGTCTATCACTCGCCAGGCAGTGTGTGTGTCTAACACTCGCCAGGCAGTGTGTGTGTCTGTGTCTATCACTCGCCAGGCAGTGTGTGTGTCTAACACTCGCCAGGCAGTGTGTGTGTCTGTGTCTAACACTCGCCAGGCAGTGTGTGTGTCTAACACTCGCCAGGCAGTGTGTGTCTGTGTCTAACACTCGCCAGGCAGTGTGTGTGTCTAACACTCACCAGCAGTGTGTGTGTCTAACACTCACCAGGCAGTGTGTGTGTCTAACACTCGCCAGGCAGTGTGGGTGTCTGTGTCTAACACTCACCAGCAGTGATGGATTTAGCTCTGTGCGGAGATAGATTCCCCAGCCTACAGAGCTCTGCCAGAGAAATGTCACTTTGAACAGAGCAATAAATGGAGAGCAAATCCTGCACCATTACCGCCTGTTTGAGACACGAGCCTCAGATTTCTGATTGGAATGCCAGAATTTTGATGGGAATGCTGTTGAAAGGGACAATTGCAGGAATTAAGCAGGAGAAGGGATGGCACGTGTGGAACTCCACGTTGTGCTAAAGGCAAAACCAACAGAGCTTCGGACAAATCTTTGGAGAATTGCTCTCTGCTCCGACATGGGTAGGTGGTGGGGATTTTTAAACTCTTTCGAGTTATCAACAGTCACAGATTGCAACTCTTTTGAGTACAATCACAGTTCTTGGTTTCCGGGAGTGGGACATGAACCCACAACCCTCTGATTCAGAGGCGAGGGTGCTATGAACAGAGCCACAGCTGACACCTCCTGGGGATTTTTAATATGACAATCATCTTGTTAACACCAATTGGTATTTAAACAGCTGATGGGCATGAATTATCCCAACTGAATCGAATGGATAGTTGCAGCTCGAACTTTGGCTGGCAGCTATTAGGAAATGAGTAGCACTGAGTTGTCTTGGAAATAAACCCGCTTTAACCAAGAGACCAGCCTGGATTAATTCTTCCACCACAACCTCTTATTGTGAGGAACATGGGGAACCAAACAAGCTCTGAGGAGGCTATGGTGTCTAATCTTCACAAGTTGTCATTAACTCACTCATTCCCACTGGCAGTGTCTCATCCAGATCCCTTTTGAATGCTGCAGTGAACCTGCCCGTGTCTCTCATGTCATGGCAATCCTCTCTGCAAGCCCACATAGGGCATGAGTTTGGTTTGAGGAAACCTGATGCCCACCAGGATGCCACCTGTGATGCTTTGCATTACTTGGAATCCCGCCAACCCATGTGAGTTCTGTGCTGCCCAGCTGATGGTATGTCTTAACAGAGTTACCACTCCCTAACAGAAGCTTTTCTCACTTGCTTAATACTCTCTCGCACTCTCTCTCTCACCCGCAGTGTATTCCAGATCCTAACCATTCACTGTCATAGAGTCTACAGCACAGAAAAAGGCCCTTCGGCCCATCGAGTCTGTGCCAGTCAAACAAGTACCTAACTATTCTAATCCCATTTTCCAGCACTAGGCCCATAGCCTTGTATGCCATGGCATCGCAAGTAGACATCCAAATGTTTCTTAAATGTTGTGAGGGTTTCTGCCTCTACCACCCTTTCAGGCAGTGAGTTCCAGATTCCCACCACCCTCTGGGTGAAAAAATTCTTCCTCACATCCCCTCTAAACCTCCTGCCCCTTACCTTAAATCTATGCCCCCTGGTTATTGATCCCTCCACCAAGGGGAAAAGTTCCTTCCTGTCTACCCTATCTATGCCCCTCATAATTTTATCCACCTCAATCATGTCCCCCCTCAATCTCCTCTGCTCCAGGGAAAATAACCCCAGTCTATCCAATCTCTCCTCATAACCAAAACTCTCCAGCCCAGGCAACATCCTGGTAAATCTCCTCTGCTCCAGGGAAAATAACCCCAGTCTATCCAATCTCTCCTCATAACTAAAACTCTCCAGCCCAGGCAACATCCTGGTAAATCTCCTCTGCACTTTCTAGTGCAATCACATCCTTCCGATAATGCGGATTCCAGAACTGCACGCAATACTCTAGCTGTGGCCTAACCAGCTGGAGTATTGCGTATTTAAGACGGAGATAGATAGGTTCTTGATTGGTAAGGGGATCAAAGGTTATGGGGAGAAGGCGGGAGAATGGGGTTGAGAAACTTATCAGCCATGATTGAATGGCGGAGCAGACTCGATGGGCCGAATGGCCTAATTTCTGCTCCTATGTCTTATGGTCTTAACCTCCCTGCTCTTATATTCTATGCCTCAGCTAATAAAGGCAAGTATCCCATATGCCTTCTTAACCACCTTATCTACCTGTCCCACTAACTTAAGGGACCGGTGGACATGCACACCAAGGTCCCTCTGATCCTCGGTACTTCCCAGGGTCCTACCATTCATCGTGTATTCCCGTGCCTTGTTTGTCCTGCCCAAGTGCATCACCTCACACTTATCCAGATTAAATTCCATTTGTCACTGATCAGCCCATCTGACCAGCCCATCTATATCCTCCTGTAGTCTAAGGCTATCCTCCTCACTATTCACACCCCACCAATTTTCCACGAACTTCCTGATCAACCCTCCTACATTCAAGTGAATGTGAAAAGTGAAGATGTTTCTTCTCATGTTACCATTGCTTCTTTTCCCAATTACTTTAAATCAGTGTCCTTTGGTTCCGGATCCTTCCACCAATGGGAAGGGTTTCTCTCTATTGACTCTGTCCACACCCCTCATGATTTTGAACACCTCTATCAAATTTCCCCTCTCCTCCCTCACTCCTGCAAGGAGTACAGTCTCAACTTCCCCAATCTATCTCGGTAACTGAAGCTTGGCAGCCCTGGAACCATTCTCAGGAAGCTTTTCTGTACTCTCTCCTATGGCTATGAAATCTGTCACATCAACCTGAGAGGGCAGATGGAACCTTCTTTAATGTCTCATCCACAAGACAGGACACTGACAGTGCAGCACTCCCTCAGTACTGACCCTCCGACAGTGCGGCTCTCCCTCAGCACTGACCCTCCGACAGTGCAGCACTCCCTCAGTACTGACCCTCCGACAGTGCAGCACTCTCTCAGTACTGACCCTCCAACAGTGCAGCACTCCCTCAGCACTGACCCTCCGACAGTGCGGCTCTCCCTCAGCACTGACCTTCCGACAGTGCAGCACTCCCTCAGTACTGACCCTCTGACAGTGCAGCACTCCCTCAGTACTGACCCTCCGACAGTGCAGCACTCCCTCAGTACTGACCCTCCAACAGTGCAACACTCCCTCAGCACTGACCCTCCGACAGTGCAGCACTCCCTCAGTACTGACCCTCCGAGAGTGCGTCACTCCCTCAGTACTGACCCTCCGACAGTGCAGCGCTCCCTCAGTGATGGAATACTCCCCACTTGCCTGGATGAGTGCAGCTCCAACAACACTCAAGAAGCTCCACACCATCCAGGACAAAGCAGCCCCACTTGATTGGCACCACATCCACAAACATTCACTCCCTCCACCACTGATGCACAGTAGCAGCAGTGTGTGTACCATCTACAAGATGCACTGCAGGAACTCACCAAGGCTCCTTAAACAGTATCTTCCAAACCTGCGACCACTTCCATCCTGAAGGACAAGGGCAGCAGACACATGGGGAACCCCACCACCTAGAAGTTCCCCTCCAAGTCACTCACCATCCTGACTTGGAAATATATCGCCGTTCCTTCACTGTCACTGGGTCAAAATCCTGGAACTCCCTCCCTAACAGCACTGTGGGTGTACCTACACCACATGGACTGCAGCGGTTCAAGAAGGCAGCTCACCACCACCTTCTCAAGGGGCAATTAGGGATGGGCAATAAATGCCGGCCCAGCCAGTGACACCCACATCCTGTGAATGAATTAAACGGAATCTTTCCCTGCTATTCTCCTGTACCTATTCCCCTGTAACTGGGCTTTTTCCTGAGGCTCTCTTTGCCCTGCCTCTTCCCTCTTTTCTCTTGTTTCTGCGTGAACCAATACAAATTCCACTTTGCTGCTTTTCCTTCCTCCATGCCAGGTAGAGGTCATCTTTCTCCCCTATCTCCCTTTTAATGTGTTTGTTGGTCCATTTTGGGCCACACTTGTTTAGTCTGAGTTTGCTGATCTTATGTATGTGTTTGTCCTGCATTATTCCTTCAAAGGTGTCCCACTCTCTTCCAATGACATGTTACTGAGGGTTTCCTCCGATCCATTCACCTCAACTATCTCTGATTTTAGTCTTTTTTTAGTTAGTAACCTGGATGTCAGGCTTTGGAAGGCTGCTTCTTAAACCTGATCATTTTGCATTCACTATTGCTCAGGAGGTGTGTTCTGACTTCCTTTTCCTGTTTCTTTCTTTCAGATGGGGTCTTTATGGAAAGCTTATCAAGTTAAATACTGCTGTCCTGTGCCTTTCCCTTGCAAAGGGGCTCATGTACAATATTTCCCAACTTCCACTTGAATCCATCTTGGATTTTCATCATTAGAGTGAATTGAATGAAGTTGCAAATAATTCACTCTAATGATGAAAACACTTTCCTCTTTTCCCAGACCCCTTTATCTCTTTGTGGAGCAAACCATTGCGTCGAGGGGTTGAGAAGAAGGGACCATGGACACAGGGTTCAGAGATTTCGAACAGAGGGTAGGAAAAGCTTCTTCACACTGAGATGTGGGGCTGGTTTCCCAGTGCAATGTTGAAGCAGAGACTGAGCAATAGGTTGAAGAGGTAACTGAAGAAAAAGGCAGTTGAAGGGGTCCGGGTTGTATGGCAGAGATTTTTAATGTGATTAAAACTATTTGCTTTCACAGCATGGACTGCTTTTGACTGTGTTGTAGCTTTGGTGTATTTCCCATGTCATCTGTATAATTTGCAGTAAAGCTGTGGGTTCACAGTGGAGATTTCTACCCACTGTACTTCCTGCTGTATTTCCCTCCCAGTTGTCTGTGACATTAATGAAAAGATCACCCCTTTCTCTCACACTTCCGTCCTTTCTGAACATTTGAAACCGCTGAATGTTAAATTACTTTCCAAATAGGAAACTCAGCGACCAGTTTGCACACAGCAAGCTCCAACAGACAGCCAATGTGATAATGACCAGATAATGTGTTTTTGCGATGTTGATTGAGGGAGAAATATCGGCCGGGACACCGGGGAGAACTCCTTATTGGTTGTTTTTTTCCAAAATAGTGCCTTGTGATCATTTCCATCCAGCAGACAGGCAGGTCTCAGTTTAATGTCTTATTTGAAAGATGGCAGCTCTGACAGTGCGGTAATCACCGGTGTTAAGCTGAGTTTCTGACTCGGGGGTGAGAGTGCTATCAAATGAGCCACGGCTGTGGAACTGAGAGGAACACAAGAGGAACTTGCGGCCTGGTCAGAGCCTAGAACCTGCCAGCCTGGCTGAGAGGTATCTCAGAACAACAGAACAAAGACCTTTCTTCAAGAGCTGATCGCATGAAGACAGCTGGACCACCAGATGGCAGCATCTGTACAGCGATTGACACTCAATGTTCAGCTTCTTACCAATTCATGGGAAGTGCACAGAAACTTTCACACTCATTCACAATGATTTCCACACCTTCTCTAGGGGGACGAAGGGAACGGGAGGGTGGGGAGGATGGAGAGGAGGCTCGGGGGAATGGGAGCCTGGGCAGTGGGTGGCGGGGTTTGAGGCTGTGGGTGGGTGGGTGGCTGGGGATCTGGTGGTCTTGCTTATATTTCACCCCTTTCCTATTTTTCCTCAGTTCTGTTGAAGGGTCATGAGGACTTGAAACGTCAACTTTGCTCTTCTCCGCCGATGCTGCCAGACCTGCTGAGTTTTTCCAGGTATTTCTGTTTTTGTTTTGGATTCCCAGCATCCGCAGTTTTTTGTTTTTATCTCTGAGGCAAATGCAGTAAATAGGTCAACTGAGAAGGAGTCGGAGGAGGCCATTCAGCCCTTTAAGCCTGTTCTCTCATCCATGGGTGATCTATATCTGAACTCCACCTCCATATCCCTTAATCCCCTCAGCCAATAAAACTCTATCAATCTCAGCCTTAACAGTGCCAATTCTGTGGGGGAGAGTGGCCGATTTACACTCACTTTGTGCTTTCTGGTTTCACTCCTCAATGGCTCTCATGTGAAGATCCTGTCCCCCTCGTTCATAATCTCTCACCAGAGGAAATCCTTTCTCTGGACCAAACTAGCCTGCATTAATTAAAGCCACTCTCTTAAAGGAGAGGCACATTGCAGCTGCAGTGATTCCAGGAGTCATTCTAAATGTGATTTTGACCTGGGAACAACACGCGAAATGGCATAACAGGTGGGAGAGTGGGCACTGGGACTCACACTGGGGAGCGAGAGGAACAGAGAGATTCACTATCCTTCGGGGACCCTCCAGACTGACACTAACAGTGGAAACTGGCTTTTAGAAGGCGAGTGAGAGTCAGGGATGATATCCAGGTGCTGAGCCCACCTGGAGTGTCATTGTACCCACACTCTGCAGGTCTTCCTGGGGCCAGTCGATTAAGGTGCCCTTGTAAGGCAGCACAGCCGATCACAGGGCCCCCAGTCCGGGCAGGATGGCAGCCTCAACTCCAGAGGTGGGCACTGCGGCTGCCAGAGGGTGAGCAGGAAGGGTGCCCCCTCTGCAGAGGTTGGCATCTCTTTAAAAAAAATCCCCTGAGCACAGGGTGTGGGTTGATTGTAGCCATCCCTGTGGGCTCTCCAGACACCTGCCAAGCACATCCCAGCGGTGCCCCCAATCCCAGCCCACAAATGGGCCGTTAATGATGAAGATTGGATACCCACTGCTGCCAGTGATGACCTGCCTCCAGGAAGATCACCCAGAGGCCCCCTGAATTGACACATCTTTCTCTGCACTTCCTCCCCGTGACACCGGGAAGTCCACCCTCACAGCACCTGCATGTTTCCACCCTAACAAGGCCCTGCGAATCAATAGCCATGGAAGTCAATGCCAAGAGTGTAGCCCCAAGGACCAGGACGCAGTGCCTCACACGAGTGGCCAAGGTCAGTGAATGAATCTTCAAACACCACATCCCACCAACTAGCCTCAGTCACTGCTCAATTCATGACAGCTCCATTCACTCATCTCCCAACAATCTTCATCAACAAGTTATATATTTATATAGCACCTTAAATATAATGAAACATCCCAAGGTGCTTTACAGGAGCATTGGAAAACAAACTATGACCCCAGGTCACATAATGAGATATTAGGTCAGGTGACCAAAAGCTTGGTCAAAGAAGCAGGTTTTAAGGAGAAGGAGGAAAGTGAGGTAGAGAGGTGGAGAGGGATAGGGAGGGAATTCCAGAGCTTGGGGCCCAGGCAACTGAAGGCACGGCCGCCAATGGTGAAGCAATTAAAATCGGGGACGATCAAGAGGCCGGAATTAGAGGAGAGCAGAGATCTCGGAGGGTAGTGGACTGGAGGAGATTGCAGAGATAGGGAGGGTTGTGGGGGCTGGAGGAGGTTACAGAGATAGGGAGGGGTGTTGGGGTTGGAGGAGGTTACAGAGATAACGAGGGTTGTGGGGGCTGGAGGAGGTTACAGAAATAGGGAGGGTTGTAAGGGCTGGAGGAGGTTACAGAGATAGGGAGGGTTGTAGGGGCTGGAGGAGGTTACAGAGATAGGGAGGGGTGTAGGGACTGGAGGAGGTTACAGAGATAGGGGGGGTGTAGGGACTGGAGGAGGTTACAGAGATAGGGAGGGTTGTGGGGGCTGGAGGAGGTTACAGAGATAGAGAGGGTTGTAGGGGCTGGAGGAGGTTACAGAGATAGGGAGGGTTGTAGGGGCTGGAGGAGGTTACAGAGATAGGGAGGGTTGTAGGGGCTGGAGGAGGTTACAGAGATAGGGAGGGGTGTAGTGGGGCTGGAGGAGGATACAGAGATAGGGAGGGTTGTGGGGACTGGAGGAGGTTACAGAGATAGGGAGGATTGCAGGGGCTCGAGGAGGTTACAAAGATAGAGAGGGTTGTAGGGGCTGGAGGAGGTGACAGAGATAGGGAGGGTTGTGGGGTTGGAGGGGGTTACAGAGATAGGGAGGGTTGTGGGGGCTGGAGGAGGTTACAGAGATAGGGAGGGATGTGGGGTTGGAGGGGGTTACAGAGATAGGGAGGAGTTTAGTGGTGCTGGAGGAAGTTACAGAGACAGGGAGGGTTGTGGGAACTGGAGGAGGTTACAGAGATAGGGAGGGTCTTAGGGGCTGGAGGAGGTTAGAGAGATAGGGAGGGTTGTAGGGGCAGGAGGAGGTTACAGAGATAGGGAGGGTTGTGGGGTTGGAGGGGGTTACAGAGATAGGGAGGGTTGTAGGGGCTGGAAGAGATTTTACAGAGATAGGGAGGGTTGTGGGGCTGGAGGATGTTACAGAGATAGGGAGGGTTGCGGGACTGGAGGGGGTTACAGAGATAGAGGGTTGTAGGGGCTGGAGGAGGTTACAGAGATAGAGAGGGTGGTGGGGACTGGAGGAGGTTACAGAGATAGGGGGGGTGTAGGGACTGGAGGAGGTTACAGAGATAGGGAGGGTTGTGGGGGCTGGAGGAGGTTACAGAGATAGAGAGGGTTGTAGGGGCTGGAGGAGGTTACAGAGATAGGGAGGGTTGTAGGGGCTGGAGGAGGTTACAGAGATAGGGAGGGTTGTAGGGGCTGGAGGAGGTTACAGAGATAGGGAGGGGTGTAGTGGGGCTGGAGGAGGATACAGAGATAGGGAGGGTTGTGGGGACTGGAGGAGGTTACAGAGATAGGGAGGATTGCAGGGGCTCGAGGAGGTTACAAAGATAGAGAGGGTTGTAGGGGCTGGAGGAGGTGACAGAGATAGGGAGGGTTGTGGGGTTGGAGGGGGTTACAGATATAGGGAGGGTTGTGGGGGCTGGAGGAGGTTAAAGAGATAGGGAGGGATGTGGGGTTGGAGGGGGTTACAGAGATAGGGAGGGTTGTAGGGGCTGGAGGAGGTTACAGAGATAGGGAGGTTGTAAGGGCTGGAGGAGGTTACAGAGATAGGGAGGGTTGTAGGGGCTGGAGGAGGTTATAGAGATAGGGAGGGTTGTAGGGGCTGGAGGAGGTTACAGAGATAGGGAGGGTTGTAGGGGCTGGAGGAGGTTACAGAGATAGGGAGGGTTGTAAGGGCTGGAGGAGGTTACAGAGATAGGGAGGGTTGTAGGGGCTGGAGGAGGTTATAGAGATAGGGAGGGTTGTGGGCTGGAGGAGGTTACAGAGATAGGGAGGGTTGTAGGGGCTCGAGGAGGTTACGGAGATAGGGAGGGGTTTAGTGGTGCTGGAGGAAGTTACAGAGATAGGGAGGGTTGTGGGGACTGGAGGAGGATACAGAGATAGGGAGGGGTCTTAGGGGCTGGAGGAGGTTACAGAGATAGGGAGGAGTGTAGGGGCTGGAGGAGGTTACAGAGATAGGGAGGGTTGTGGGGTTGGAGGGGGTTACAGAGATAGGGAGGGTTGCAGGGGCTGGAAGAGATTTTAAAGAGATAGGGAGGGTTGTGGGGCTGGAGGATGTTACAGAGATAGGGAGGGTTGCGGGACTGGAGGGGGTTACAGAGATAGAGGGTTGTAGGGGCTGGAGGAGGAAACAGAGATAGAGAGGGTGGTGGGGACTGGAGGAGGTTACAGAGATAGGGAGGGGTGCAGGGGCAGGAGGAGGTTACAGAGATAGGGAGGGTTGTAAGGGCTGGAGGAGGTTACAGAGATAGGGAGGGTTATGGGGCTGAAGGAGGTTACAGAGATAGGGAGGGGTGTAGGGACTGGAGGAGTTTACAGAGATAGGGAGGGGTGTAGGGACTGGAGGAGGTTACAGAGATAGGGAGGGTTGTGGCGGCTGGAGGAGATTACAGAGATAGGGAGGGGTGTAGGGGCTGGAGGAGGTTACAGAGATAGGGAGGGTTGTAGGGGCTGGAGGAGGTTACAGAGATAGGGAGGGTTGTAGGGGCTGGAGGAGGTAACAGAGATACGGAGGGTTGTAGGGGCTGGAGGAGGATACAGAGATAGGGAGGGTTGTGGGGACTGGAGGAGGTTACAGAGATAGGGAGGGTTGTAGGGGCTGGAGGAGGTGACAGAGATAGGGAGGGTTGTGGGGTTGGAGGGGGTTACAGAGATAGGGAGGGTTGTGGGGCTGGAGAAGGTTACTGAGATAGGGAGGGTTGTGGGCACTGGAGGAGGTTACCGAGATAGGGAGGGTTTTAGGGGCTGGAGGAGGCTACAGAGATAGGGAGGGTTGTAGGGGCTGGAGGAGGTTCCAGAGATAGGGAGGGTTGTAGGGGCTGGAGGAGGTTACGGAGATAGGGAGGGGGTTAGTGGGGCTGGAGGAGGTTACAGAGATAGGGAGGGTTGTTGGGACTGGAGGAGGTTACAGAGATAGGGAGGGTTGTAGGGGCTGGAGGAGTTTACAGAGATAGGGAGGGTTGTAGGGACTGGAGGAGGTTACAGAGATAGGGAGGGTTGTGGGGTTGGAGAGGGTAAAAGAGATGGGGAGGGTTGTGGGGCTGGAGGAGGTTACAGAGATAGGAGGGTGGCGGGACTGGAGGAGGTTACAGAGATAGGGAGGGTTATAGTGGGCTGAACAAGGTTACAGAGATACGGAGGGTTGTGGGGACTGGAGGGGGTTACAGAGATAGAGAGGGTTGTAGGGGCTGGAGGAGGCTAGAGATAGAGAGGGTTGTGGGGACTGGAGGAGGTTACAGAGATAGGGAGGGTTTTAGGGGCTGGAGGAGGTTACAGAGATAGGGAGGGTTGTAGGGGCTGGAGGAGGTTACAGAGATAGGGAGGGTTGTAGGGGCTGGAGGAGGTTACGGAGATAGGGAGGGGGTTAGTGGGGCTGGAGGAGGTTACAGAGATAGGGAGGGTTGTTGGGACTGGAGGAGGTTACAGAGATAGGGAGGGTTGTAGGGGCTGGAGGAGTTTACAGAGATAGGGAGGGTTGTAGGGACTGGAGGAGGTTACAGAGATAGGGAGGGTTGTGGGGTTGGAGAGGGTTAAAGAGATGGGGAGGGTTGTGGGGCTGGAAGAGGTTACAGAGATAGGGAGGGTTGTAGGGGCTGGAGCAGATTTTACAGAGATAGGGAGGGTTGTGGGGCTGGAGGATGTTACAGAGATAGGGAGGGTGGCGCGACTGGAGGAGGTTACAGAGATAGGGAGGGTTATAGTGGGCTGAACAAGGTTACAGAGATAGGGAGGGTTGTGGGGACTGGAGGGGGTTACAGAGATAGAGAGGGTTGTAGGAGCTGGAGGAGGCTAGAGATAGAGAGGGTTGTGGGGACTGGAGGAGGTTACAGAGATAGGGAGGGTTATAGTGGGCTGGACGAGGTTACAGAGATAGGGAGGGTTGTGGGGACTGGAGGAGGTTACAGAGATTGGGAGGGTTGTGGGGCTGGAGGAGGTTACAGGGAAAGGGAGGGTTGTGGGGCTGGAGGAGGTTACAGAGATTAGGACGGTTGTGGGGCTGTAGGATGTTACAGAGATAGGGAGGGTTGTAGGGGCCGGAGGAGATTACTGAGATAGGGAGAGTTGTAGGGCTAGAGGAGGTTACAGGGATAGGGAGGGTTGTAGGGGCTGGAAGAGGTTACAGAGATAGGGAGGGTTGTAGGGGCTGGAGGAGGTTACAGAGATAGGGTGGGGTGCAGGGGCTGGAGGAGATTTTACAGAGATAGGGAGGGGTGCAGGGGCAGGAGGGGGTTACAGAGATAGGGAGTGTTCAAGGGGTTGGAGGAGGTTACAGAGACAGGTAGGGTTGTGGGGCTGGAGGAGGTTACAGAGATAGGGAAGGTTGTGGGGGCTGGAGGAGCTTACATAGATAGGGAGGGTTGTAGGGGCTGGAGGAGTTTACAGAGATAGGGAGGGTTGTGGGGCTGGAGGCGGTGACAGAGATAGGGAGATTTGTATGGGCTGGAGGAAGTTACAGAGATAGGGAGGGTTGTAGGGGCTGGAGGAGGCGACAGAGATAGGGAGGGTTGTGGGGCTGGAGGAGGTTACGGAGATAGGGAGGGTTGTGGGGGCTGGAGGAAGTTACAGAGATAGGGGGGTTTGTAGGGGCTGGAGGAGTTTACAGAGATAGGGCGGGATGTAGGGGCTGGAGGAGGTTATAGAGATAGGGAGGGTTGTAGGGGCTGGAGGAGGTTACAGAGATAGGGACGGGTTTAGTGGGGCTGGAGGAGGTTACAGAAATAGGGAGGGTTGTAGGGGCTGGAGGAGGCTAGAGATAGAGAGGGTTGTGGGGACTGGAGGAGGTTACAGAGATAGGGAGGGTTATAGTGGGCTGGACGAGGTTACAGAGATAGGGAGGGTTGTGGGGACTGGAGGAGGTTACAGAGATTGGGAGGGTTGTGGGGCTGGAGGAGGTCACAGGGAAAGGGAGGGTTGTGGGGCTGGAGGAGGTTACAGAGATAGGGAGGGTTGTGGGGGCTGGAGGAGCTTACATAGATAGGGAGGGTTGTAGGGGCTGGAGGAGGTTACAGAGATAGGGAGGGTTGTGGGGCTGGAGGCGGTGACAGAGATAGGGAGATTTGTAGGGGCTGGAGGAAGTTACAGAGATAGGGAGGGTTGTAGGGGCTGGAGGAGGTGACAGAGATAGGGAGGGTTGTGGGGCTGGAGGAGGTTACAGAGATAGGGAGGGTTGTGTGGGCTGGAGGAGGTTACAGAAATAGGGAGGTTTGTAGGGGCTGGAGGAGTTTACAGAGATAGGGAGGGATGTAGGGGCTGGAGGAGGTTACAGAGATAGGGAGGGTTGTAGGGGCTGGAGGAGGTTACAGAGATAGGGACGGGTTTAGTGGGGCTGGAGGAGGTTACGGAAATACGGAGGGTTGTGGGGACTGGAGGAGATTACAGTGATAGGGAGGGTTGTAGGGGCTGGAGGAGGTTACAGAGATAGGGAGGGTTGTAGGGGCTGGAGGAGGTTACAGAGATAGGGAGGGTTGTGGGGGCTGGAGGAGGTTACAGAGATAGGGAGGGTTTTAGGGGCTGGAGGAGGCTACAGAGATAGGGAGGGTTGTAGGGGCTGGAGGAGGTTACAGAGATAGGGAGGGTTGTAGGGGCTGGAGGAGGTTACGGAGATAGCGAGGGGGTTAGTGGGGCTGGAGGAGGTTACAGAGATAAGGAGGGTTGTTGGGACTGGAGGAGGTTATAGAGATAGGGAGGGTTGTAGGGGCTGGAGGATTTTACAGAGATAGGGAGGGTTGTAGGGACTGGAGGAGGTTACAGAGATAGGGAGGGTTGTAGGGTTGGAGAGGGTTAAAGAGATGGGGAGGGTTGTGGGGCTGGAGGAAGTTACAGAGATCGGGACGGTTTTAGGGGCTGGAGGAGATTTTACAGAGATAGGGACGGTTGTGGGGCTGGAAGATGTTACAGAGATAGGGAGGGTGGCGGGACTGGAGGAGGTTACAGAGATAGGGAGGGTTATAGTGGGCTGAACAAGGTTACAGAGATAGGGAGGGTTGTGGGGACTGGAGGGGGTTACAGAGATAGAGAGGGTTGTAGGGGCTGGAGGAGGCTAGAGATAGAGAGGGTTGTGGGGACTGGAGGAGGTTACAGAGATAGGGAGGGTTTTAGGGGCTGGAGGAGGCTACAGAGATAGGGAGGGTTGTAGGGGCTGGAGGAGGTTACAGAGATAGGGAGGGTTGTAGGGGCTGGAGGATGTTACGGAGATAGGGAGGGGGTTAGTGGGGCTGGAGGAGGTTACAGAGATAGGGAGGGTTGTTGAGACTGGAGGAGGTTACAGAGATAGGGAGGATTGTAGGGGCTGGAGGAGTTTACAGAGATAGGGAGGGTCGTAGGGACTGGAGGAGATTACAGAGATAGGGAGGGTTATAGTGGGCTGGACGAGGTTACAGAGATAGGGAGGGTTGTGGGGACTGGAGGAGGTTACAGAGATTGGGAGGGTTGTGGGGCTGGAGGTGGTTACAGGGAAAGGGAGGGTTGTGGGGCTAGAGGAGGTTACAGAGATTGGGACGGTTGTGGGGCTGGAGGATGTTACAGAGATAGGGAGGGTTGTAGGGGCCGGAGGAGATTACTGAGATAGGGAGAGTTGTAGGGCTAGAGGAGGTTACAGAGATAGGGAGGGTTGTAGGGGCTGGAGGAGGTTACAGAGATAGGGAGGGTTGTAGGGGCTGGAGGAGGTTACAGAGATAGGGAGGGTTGTAGGGGCTGGAGGAGGTTACAGAGATAGGGTGGGGTGCAGGGGCTGGAGGAGATTTTACAGAGATAGGGAGGGGTGTAGGAGCTGGAGGAGATTTTACAGAGATAGGGAGGGGTGCAGGGGCAGGAGGGGGTTACAGAGATAGGGAGGGTTGTGGGGCTGGAGGCGGTGACAGAGATAGGGAGATTTGTAGGGGCTGGAGGAACTTACAGAGATAGGGAGGGTTGTAGGGGCTGGAGGAGGTGACAGAGATAGGGAGGGTTGTGGGGCTGGAGGAGGTGACGGAGATAGGGAGGGTTGTGGGGGCTGGAGGACGTTACAGAGATAGGGGGGTTTGTAGGGGCTGGAGGAGTTTACAGAGATATGGAGGGATGTAGGGGCTGGAGGAGGTTATAGAGATAGGGAGGGTTGTAGGGGCTGGAGGAGGTTACAGAGATAGGGACGGGTTTAGTGGGGCTGGAGGAGGTTACAGAAATAGGGAGGGTTGTAGGGGCTGGAGGAGGCTAGAGATAGAGAGGGTTGTGGGGACTGGAGGAGGTTACAGAGATAGGGAGGGTTCTAGTGGGCTGGACGAGGTTACAGAGATAGAGAGGGTTGTGGGGACTGGAGGAGGTTACAGAGATTGGGAGGGTTGTGGGGCTGGAGGAGCTTACAGGGAAAGGGAGGGTTGTGGGGGCTGGAGGAGCTTACATAGATAGGGAGGGTTGTAGGGGCTGGAGGAGGTTACAGAGATAGGGAGGTTTGTGGGGCTGGAGGCGGTGACAGAGATAGGGAGATTTGTAGGGGCTGGAGGAAGTTACAGAGATAGGGAGGGTTGTAGGGGCTGGAGGAGGTTACAGAAATAGGGAGGTTTGTAGGGGCTGGAGGAGTTTACAGAGATAGGGAGGGATGTAGGGGCTGGAGGAGGTTACAGAGATAGGGAGGGTTGTAGGGGCTGGAGGAGGTTACAGAGATAGGGACGGGTTTAGTGGGGCTGGAGGAGTTTACAGAAATACGGAGGGTTGTGGGGACTGGAGGAGATTACAGAGATAGGGAGGGTTGTAGGGGCTGGAGGAGGTTACAGAGATAGGGAGGGTTGTAGGGGCTGGAGGAGGTTACAGAGATAGGGAGGGTTGTGGGGGCTGGAGGACGTTACAGACATAGGGAGGATTGTAGGGGCTGGAGGAGAATTTACAGAGATAGGGAGGTTTGTGGGGCTGGAGGATGTTACAGAGATAAGGAGGGTTGCGGGACTGGAAGGGGTTACAGAGATAGAGAGGGTTGTAGGGGCTGGATGAGGTTACAGAGATAGGGAGGGTTGTGGGCTTGGAGGGGGTTACAGAGATAGGGAGGGTTGTGGGGGCTGGACGAGGTTACAGAGATAGGGAGGGTTGTGCGGTTGGAGGGGGTTACAGAGATAGGGAGGGTTGTAGGTGCTGGAGAAGGTTACAGAGATAGGGAGTGTTGTAAGGGCTGGAGGAGGTTACAGAGATAGGGAGGGTTGTAAGGGCTGGAGGAGGTTACAGAGATAGGGAGGGTTGTCGGGGCTGGAGGAGGTTACGGAGATAGGGAGGGGTTTGGTGGGGCTGGAGGAAGTTACAGAGATAGGGAGGGTTGTGCGGTTGGAGGGGGTTACAGAGATAGGTAGAGTTGGAGGTGCTGGAGGAGGTTACAGAGATAGGGAGTGTTGTAAGGGCTGGAGGAGGTTACAGAGATAGGGAGGGTTGTAGGGGCTGGAGGTGGTTATAGAGATAGGGAGGGTTGTAGGGGCTGGAGGAGGTTACGGAGATAGGGAGGGGTTTAGTGGGGCTGGAGGAAGTTACAGAGATAGGGAGGGTTGTAGGGGCTGGAGGAGGTTACAGAGATAGGGAGGGTTGTAGGGACTGGAGGAGGATACAGAGATAGGGAGGTTTGTGGGTGCTGGAGGAGGTTACAGAGATAGGGAGAGTTGTAGGGGCTGGAGGAGATTTTACAGAGATAGGGAGCGTTGTGGGGTTGGAGGATGTTACAGAGATAGGGAGGGTTGCGGGACTAGAGGGGGTTACAGAGATAGAGAGGGTTGTAGGGGCTAGAGGAGGTTACAGAGATAGAGAGGGTTGTGGGGACTGGAGGAGGTTACAGAGATAGGGAGGGTAATAGAGGGCTGAACGAGGTTACAGAGATAGGGAGGGTTATAGTGGGCTGGACGAGGTTACAGAGATAGGGACGGTTGTGGGGACCGGAGGAGGTTACAGAGATTGGGAGGGTTGTGGGGCTAGAGGAGGTTACAGAGAAAGGGAGGGTTCTGGGGCTGGAGGAGGTTACTGAGATAGGGAGGGTTGCGGGGCTGGAGGAGTTTACAGAGATAGGGAGGGTTGTAGGGGCCGGTGGAGATTACTGAGATAGGGAGAGTTGTAGGGCTAGGGGAGGTTACAGAGATAGGGAGGGTTGTAGGGGCTGGAGGAGGTTACAGAGATAGGGTGGGATGTAGGGGCTGGAGGAGGTTACAGAGATAGGGAGGGTTGTAGGGGCTGGAGGAGGTTACAGAGATAGGGACGGGTTTAGTGGGGCTGGAGGAGGTTACGGAAATACGGAGGGTTGTGGGGACTGGAGGAGATTACAGTGATAGGGAGGGTTGTAGGGGCTGGAGGAGGTTACAGAGATAGGGAGGGTTGTAGGGGCTGGAGGAGGTTACAGAGATAGGGAGGGTTGTGGGGGCTGGAGGAGGTTACAGAGATAGGGAGGGTTTTAGGGGCTGGAGGAGGCTACAGAGATAGGGAGGGTTGTAGGGGCTGGAGGAGGTTACAGAGATAGGGAGGGTTGTAGGGGCTGGAGGAGGTTACGGAGATAGCGAGGGGGTTCGTGGGGCTGGAGGAGGTTACAGAGATAAGGAGGGTTGTTGGGACTGGAGGAGGTTATAGAGATAGGGAGGGTTGTAGGGGCTGGAGGATTTTACAGAGATAGGGAGGGTTGTAGGGACTGGAGGAGGTTACAGAGATAGGGAGGGTTGTAGGGTTGGAGAGGGTTAAAGAGATGGGGAGGGTTGTGGGGCTGGAGGAAGTTACAGAGATCGGGACGGTTTTAGGGGCTGGAGGAGATTTTACAGAGATAGGGACGGTTGTGGGGCTGGAAGATGTTACAGAGATAGGGAGGGTGGCGGGACTGGAGGAGGTTACAGAGATAGGGAGGGTTATAGTGGGCTGAACAAGGTTACAGAGATAGGGAGGGTTGTGGGGACTGGAGGGGGTTACAGAGATAGAGAGGGTTGTAGGGGCTGGAGGAGGCTAGAGATAGAGAGGGTTGTGGGGACTGGAGGAGGTTACAGAGATAGGGAGGGTTTTAGGGGCTGGAGGAGGCTACAGAGATAGGGAGGGTTGTAGGGGCTGGAGGAGGTTACAGAGATAGGGAGGGTTGTAGGGGCTGGAGGATGTTACGGAGATAGGGAGGGGGTTAGTGGGGCTGGAGGAGGTTACAGAGATAGGGAGGGTTGTTGAGACTGGAGGAGGTTACAGAGATAGGGAGGATTGTAGGGGCTGGAGGAGTTTACAGAGATAGGGAGGGTCGTAGGGACTGGAGGAGATTACAGAGATAGGGAGGGTTATAGTGGGCTGGACGAGGTTACAGAGATAGGGAGGGTTGTGGGGACTGGAGGAGGTTACAGAGATTGGGAGGGTTGTGGGGCTGGAGGTGGTTACAGGGAAAGGGAGGGTTGTGGGGCTAGAGGAGGTTACAGAGATTGGGACGGTTGTGGGGCTGGAGGATGTTACAGAGATAGGGAGGGTTGTAGGGGCCGGAGGAGATTACTGAGATAGGGAGAGTTGTAGGGCTAGAGGAGGTTACAGAGATAGGGAGGGTTGTAGGGGCTGGAGGAGGTTACAGAGATAGGGAGGGTTGTAGGGGCTGGAGGAGGTTACAGAGATAGGGAGGGTTGTAGGGGCTGGAGGAGGTTACAGAGATAGGGTGGGGTGCAGGGGCTGGAGGAGATTTTACAGAGATAGGGAGGGGTGTAGGAGCTGGAGGAGATTTTACAGAGATAGGGAGGGGTGCAGGGGCAGGAGGGGGTTACAGAGATAGGGAGGGTTGTGGGGCTGGAGGCGGTGACAGAGATAGGGAGATTTGTAGGGGCTGGAGGAACTTACAGAGATAGGGAGGGTTGTAGGGGCTGGAGGAGGTGACAGAGATAGGGAGGGTTGTGGGGCTGGAGGAGGTGACGGAGATAGGGAGGGTTGTGGGGGCTGGAGGACGTTACAGAGATAGGGGGGTTTGTAGGGGCTGGAGGAGTTTACAGAGATATGGAGGGATGTAGGGGCTGGAGGAGGTTATAGAGATAGGGAGGGTTGTAGGGGCTGGAGGAGGTTACAGAGATAGGGACGGGTTTAGTGGGGCTGGAGGAGGTTACAGAAATAGGGAGGGTTGTAGGGGCTGGAGGAGGCTAGAGATAGAGAGGGTTGTGGGGACTGGAGGAGGTTACAGAGATAGGGAGGGTTCTAGTGGGCTGGACGAGGTTACAGAGATAGAGAGGGTTGTGGGGACTGGAGGAGGTTACAGAGATTGGGAGGGTTGTGGGGCTGGAGGAGCTTACAGGGAAAGGGAGGGTTGTGGGGGCTGGAGGAGCTTACATAGATAGGGAGGGTTGTAGGGGCTGGAGGAGGTTACAGAGATAGGGAGGTTTGT
The DNA here is from genome assembly GCF_964194155.1 of Cetorhinus maximus. Classification (NCBI taxonomy): domain Eukaryota; kingdom Metazoa; phylum Chordata; class Chondrichthyes; order Lamniformes; family Cetorhinidae; genus Cetorhinus; species Cetorhinus maximus. The sequence continues at coordinate 25,048 of NW_027598146.1, forward strand.
GGGGCTGGAGGCGGTGACAGAGATAGGGAGATTTGTAGGGGCTGGAGGAAGTTACAGAGATAGGGAGGGTTGTAGGGGCTGGAGGAGGTTACAGAAATAGGGAGGTTTGTAGGGGCTGGAGGAGTTTACAGAGATAGGGAGGGATGTAGGGGCTGGAGGAGGTTACAGAGATAGGGAGGGTTGTAGGGGCTGGAGGAGGTTACAGAGATAGGGACAGGTTTAGTGGGGCTGGAGGAGTTTACAGAAATACGGAGGGTTGTGGGGACTGGAGGAGATTACAGAGATAGGGAGGGTTGTAGGGGCTGGAGGAGGTTACAGAGATAGGGAGGGTTGTAGGGGCTGGAGGAGGTTACAGAGATAGGGAGGGTTGTGGGGGCTAGAGGACGTTACAGACATAGGGAGGATTGTAGGGGCTGGAGGAGAATTTACAGAGATAGGGAGGTTTGTGGGGCTGGAGGATGTTACAGAGATAGGGAGGGTTGCGGGACTGGAAGGGGTTACAGAGATAGAGAGGGTTGTAGGGGCTGGATGAGGTTACAGAGATAGGGAGGGTTGTGGGCTTGGAGGGGGTTACAGAGATAGGGAGGGTTGTGGGGGCTGGACGAGGTTACAGAGATAGGGAGGGTTGTGCGGTTGGAGGGGGTTACAGAGATAGGGAGGGTTGTAGGTGCTGGAGAAGGTTACAGAGATAGGGAGTGTTGTAAGGGCTGGAGGAGGTTACAGAGATAGGGAGGGTTGTAAGGGCTGGAGGAGGTTACAGAGATAGGGAGGGTTGTCGGGGCTGGAGGAGGTTACGGAGATAGGGAGGGGTTTGGTGGGGCTGGAGGAAGTTACAGAGATAGGGAGGGTTGTGCGGTTGGAGGGGGTTACAGAGATAGGTAGAGTTGGAGGTGCTGGAGGAGGTTACAGAGATAGGGAGTGTTGTAAGGGCTGGAGGAGGTTACAGAGATAGGGAGGGTTGTAGGGGCTGGAGGTGGTTATAGAGATAGGGAGGGTTGTAGGGGCTGGAGGAGGTTACGGAGATAGGGAGGGGTTTAGTGGGGCTGGAGGAAGTTACAGAGATAGGGAGGGTTGTAGGGGCTGGAGGAGGTTACAGAGATAGGGAGGGTTGTAGGGACTGGAGGAGGATACAGAGATAGGGAGGTTTGTGGGTGCTGGAGGAGGTTACAGAGATAGGGAGAGTTGTAGGGGCTGGAGGAGATTTTACAGAGATAGGGAGCGTTGTGGGGTTGGAGGATGTTACAGAGATAGGGAGGGTTGCGGGACTAGAGGGGGTTACAGAGATAGAGAGGGTTGTAGGGGCTAGAGGAGGTTACAGAGATAGAGAGGGTTGTGGGGACTGGAGGAGGTTACAGAGATAGGGAGGGTAATAGAGGGCTGAACGAGGTTACAGAGATAGGGAGGGTTATAGTGGGCTGGACGAGGTTACAGAGATAGGGACGGTTGTGGGGACCGGAGGAGGTTACAGAGATTGGGAGGGTTGTGGGGCTAGAGGAGGTTACAGAGAAAGGGAGGGTTCTGGGGCTGGAGGAGGTTACTGAGATAGGGAGGGTTGCGGGGCTGGAGGAGTTTACAGAGATAGGGAGGGTTGTAGGGGCCGGTGGAGATTACTGAGATAGGGAGAGTTGTAGGGCTAGGGGAGGTTACAGAGATAGGGAGGGTTGTAGGGGCTGGAGGAGGTTACAGAGATAGGGTGGGGTGTAGGGGCTGGAGGAGATTTTACAGAGATAGGGAGGGGTGTAGGAGCTGGAGGAGATTACAGAGATAGGGAGTGTTGTAGTGGCTGGAGGAGGTTACAGAGATAGGGAGGGGTGTGGGGCTGGAGGCGGTGACAGAGATAGGGAGGGTTGTAGGGACAGGAGGAAGTTACAGAGATAGGGAGGGTTGTAGGGGCTGGAGGAGGTGACAGAGATAGGGAGGGTTGTGGGGCTGGAGGAGGTTACAGAGATAGGGAGGGTTGTGGGGGCTGGAGGAGGTTACAGAGATCGGGAGGTTTCTAGGGGCTGGAGGAGTTTACAGAGATAGGGAGGGTTGTGGGAGCTGGAGGAGCTTACATAGATAGGGAGGGTTGTAGGGGCTGGAGGAGGTTACAGAGATAGGGAGGGTTGTGGGGCTGGAGGCGGTGACAGAGATAGGGAGATTTATAGGGGCTGGAGGAAGTTACAGAGATACGGAGGGTTGTAGGGGCTGGAGGAGGTGACAGAGATAGGGAGGGTTGTGGGGCTGGAGGAGGTTACAGAGATAGGGAGGGTTGTGGGGCTGGAGGCGGTGACAGAGATAGGGAGATTTGTAGGGGCTGGAGGAAGTTACAGAGATAGGGAGGGTTGTAGGGGCTGGAGGAGGTGACAGAGATAGGGAGGGTTGTGGGGCTGGAGGAGGTTACGGAGATAGGGAGGGTTGTGGGGGCTGGAAGAAGTTACAGAGATAGGGGGGTTTGTAGGGGCTGGAGGAGTTTACAGAGATAGGGCGGGATGTAGGGGCTGGAGGAGGTTATAGAGATAGGGAGGGTTGTAGGGGCTGGAGGAGGTTACAGAGATAGGGACGGGTTTAGTGGGGCTGGAGGAGGTTACAGAAATAGGGAGGGTTGTAGGGGCTGGAGAAGGCTAGAGGTAGAGAGGGTTGTGGGGACTGGAGGAGGTTACAGAGATAGGGAGGTTTATAGTGGGCTGGACGAGGTTACAGAGATAGGGAGGGTTGTGGGGACTGGAGGAGGTTACAGAGATTGGGAGGGTTGTGGGGCTGGAGGAGGTTACAGGGAAAGGGAGGGTTGTGGGGCTGGAGGAGGTTACAGAGATAGGGAGGGTTGTGGGGGCTGGAGGAGCTTACATAGATAGGGAGGGTTGTAGGGGCTGGAGGAGGTTACAGAGATAGGGAGGGTTGTGGGGCTGGAGGCGGTGACAGAGATAGGGAGATTTGTAGGGGCTGGAGGAAGTTACAGAGATAGGGAGGGTTGTAGGGGCTGGAGGAGGTGACAGAGATAGGGAGGGTTGTGGGGCTGGAGGAGGTTACAGAGATAGGGAAGGTTGTGTGGGCTGGAGGAGGTTACAGAAAAACGGAGGTTTGTAGGGGCTGGAGGAGTTTACAGAGATAGGGAGGGATGTAGGGGCTGGAGGAGGTTACAGAGATAGTGAGGGTTGTAGGGGCTGGAGGAGGTTACAGAGATAGGGACGGGTTTAGTGGGGCTGGAGGAGGTTACAGAAATACGGAGGGTTGTGGGGACTGGAGGAGATTACAGTGATAGGGAGGGTTGTAGGGGCTGGAGGAGGTTACAGAGATAGGGAGGGTTGTAGGGGCTGGAAGAGGTTGCAGAGATAGGGAGGGTTGTGGGGGCTGGAGGAGGTTACAGAGATAGGGAGGGTTTTAGGGGCTGGAGGAGGCTACAGAGATAGGGAGGGTTGTAGGGGCTGGAGGAGGTTACAGAGATAGGGAGGGTTGTAGGGGCTGGAGGAGGTTACGGAGATAGCGAGGGGGTTAGTGGGGCTGGAGGAGGTTACAGAGATAAGGAGGGTTGTTGGGACTGGAGGAGGTTACAGAGATAGGGAGGGTTGTAGGGGCTGGAGGATTTTACAGAGATAGGGAGGGTTGTAGGGACTGGAGGAGGTTACAGAGATAGGGAGGGTTGTAGGGTTGGAGAGGGTTAAAGAGATGGGGAGGGTTGTGGGGCTGGAGGAGGTTACAGAGATCGGGACGGTTTTAGGGGCTGGAGGAGATTTTACAGAGATAGGGAGGGTTGTGGGGCTGGAGGATGTTACAGAGATAGGGAGGGTGGCGGGACTGGAGGAGGTTACAGAGATAGGGAGGGTTATAGTGGGCTGAACAAGGTTACAGAGATAGGGAGGGTTGTGGGGACTGGAGGGGGTTACAGAGATAGAGAGGGTTGTAGGGGCTGGAGGAGGCTAGAGATAGAGAGGGTTGTGGGGACTGGAGGAGGTTACAGAGATAGGGAGGGTTTTAGGGGCTGGAGGAGGCTACAGAGATAGGGAGGGTTGTAGGGGCTGGAGGAGGTTACAGAGATAGGGAGGATTGTAGGGGCTGGAGGATGTTATGGAGATAGGGAGGGGGTTAGTGGGGCTGGAGGAGGTTACAGAGATAGGGAGGGTTGTTGAGACTGGAGGAGGTTACAGAGATAGGGAGGATTGTAGGGGCTGGAGGAGTTTACAGAGATAGGGAGGGTCGTAGGGACTGGAGGAGGTTACAGAGATATGGAGGGTTGTGGGGCTGGAGGATGTTACTGAGATAGTGAGGGTGGCGCGACTGGAGGAGGTTACAGAGATAGGGAGGGTTATAGTGGGCTGAACAAGGTTACAGATATAGGGAGGGTTGTGGGGACTGGAGGGGGTTACAGAGATAGAGAGGGTTGTAGGGGCTGGAGGAGGCTAGAGATAGAGAGGGTTGTGGGGACTGGAGGAGGTTACCGAGATAGGGAGGGTTATAGTGGGCTGGACGAGGTTACAGAGATAGGGAGGGTTGTGGGGACTGGAGGAGGTTACAGAGATTGGGAGGGTTGTGGGGCTGGAGGTGGTTACAGGGAAAGGGAGGGTTGTGGGGCTAGAGGAGGTTACAGAGATTGGGACGGTTGTGGGGCTGGAGGATGTTACAGAGATAGGGAGGGTTGTAGGGGCCGGAGGAGATTACTGAGATAGGGAGAGTTGTAGGGCTAGAGGAGGTTACAGAGATAGGGAGGGTTGTAGGGGCTGGAGGAGGTTACAGAGATAGGGAGGGTTGTAGGGGCTGGAGGAGGTTACAGAGATAGGGAGGGTTGTAGGGGCTGGAGGAGGTTACAGAGATAGGGTGGGGCGCAGGGGCTGGAGGAGATTTTACAGAGATAGGGAGGGGTGTAGGAGCTGGAGGAGATTTTACAGAGATAGGGAGGGGTGCAGGGGCAGGAGGGGGTTACAGAGATAGGGAGGGTTGTGGGGCTGGAGGCGGTGACAGAGATAGGGAGATTTGTAGGGGCTGGAGGAACTTACAGAGATAGGGAGGGTTGTAGGGGCTGGAGGAGGTGACAGAGATAGGGAGGGTTGTGGGGCTGGAGGAGGTGACGGAGATAGGGAGGGTTGTGGGGGCTGGAGGAAGTTACAGAGATAGGGGGGTTTGTAGGGGCTGGAGGAGTTTACTGAGATATGGAGGGATGTAGGGGCTGGAGGAGGTTATAGAGATAGGGAGGGTTGTAGGGGCTGGAGGAGGTTACAGAGATAGGGACGGGTTTAGTGGGGCTGGAGGAGGTTACAGAAATAGGGAGGGTTGTAGGGGCTGGAGGAGGCTAGAGATAGAGAGGGTTGTGGGGACTGGAGGAGGTTACAGAGATAGGGAGGGTTATAGTGGGCTGGACGAGGTTACAGAGATAGAGAGGGTTGTGGGGACTGGAGGAGGTTACAGAGATTGGGAGGGTTGTGGGGCTGGAGGAGCTTACAGGGAAAGGGAGGGTTGTGGGGGCTGGAGGAGCTTACATAGATAGGGAGGGTTTTAGGGGCTGGAGGAGGTTACAGAGATAGGGAGGTTTGTGGGGCTGGAGGCGGTGACAGAGATAGGGAGATTTGTAGGGGCTGGAGGAAGTTACAGAGATAGGGAGGGTTTTAGGGGCTGGAGGAGGTTACAGAAATAGGGAGGTTTGTAGGGGCTGGAGGAGTTTACAGAGATAGGGAGGGATGTAGGGGCTGGAGGAGGTTACAGAGATAGGGAGGGTTGTAGGGGCTGGAGGAGGTTACAGAGATAGGGACGGGTTTAGTGGGGCTGGAGGAGTTTACAGAAATACGGAGGTTTGTGGGGACTGGAGGAGATTACAGAGATAGGGAGGGTTGTAGGGGCTGGAGGAGGCTAGAGATAGAGAGGGTTGTGGGGACTGGAGGAGGTTACAGAGATAGGGAGGGTTTTAGGGGCTGGAGGAGGCTACAGAGATAGGGAGGGTTGTAGGGGCTGGAGGAGGTTACAGAGATAGGGAGGGTTGTAGGGGCTGGAGGATGTTACGGAGATAGGGAGGGGGTTAGTGGGGCTGGAGGAGGTTACAGAGATAGGGAGGGTTGTTGAGACTGGAGGAGGTTACAGAGATAGGGAGGATTGTAGGGGCTGGAGGAGTTTACAGAGATAGGGAGGGTCGTAGGGACTGGAGGAGGTTACAGAGATATGGAGGGTTGTGGGGCTGGAGGATGTTACTGAGATAGTGAGGGTGGCGCGACTGGAGGAGGTTACAGAGATAGGGAGGGTTATAGTGGGCTGAACAAGGTTACAGATATAGGGAGGGTTGTGGGGACTGGAGGGGGTTACAGAGATAGAGAGGGTTGTAGGGGCTGGAGGAGGCTAGAGATAGAGAGGGTTGTGGGGACTGGAGGAGGTTACCGAGATAGGGAGGGTTATAGTGGGCTGGACGAGGTTACAGAGATAGGGAGGGTTGTGGGGACTGGAGGAGGTTACAGAGATTGGGAGGGTTGTGGGGCTGGAGGTGGTTACAGGGAAAGGGAGGGTTGTGGGGCTAGAGGAGGTTACAGAGATTGGGACGGTTGTGGGGCTGGAGGATGTTACAGAGATAGGGAGGGTTGTAGGGGCCGGAGGAGATTACTGAGATAGGGAGAGTTGTAGGGCTAGAGGAGGTTACAGAGATAGGGAGGGTTGTAGGGGCTGGAGGAGGTTACAGAGATAGGGAGGGTTGTAGGGGCTGGAGGAGGTTACAGAGATAGGGAGGGTTGTAGGGGCTGGAGGAGGTTACAGAGATAGGGTGGGGCGCAGGGGCTGGAGGAGATTTTACAGAGATAGGGAGGGGTGTAGGAGCTGGAGGAGATTTTACAGAGATAGGGAGGGGTGCAGGGGCAGGAGGGGTTTACAGAGATAGGGAGGGTTGTGGGGCTGGAGGCGGTGACAGAGATAGGGAGATTTGTAGGGGCTGGAGGAACTTACAGAGATAGGGAGGGTTGTAGGGGCTGGAGGAGGTGACAGAGATAGGGAGGGTTGTGGGGCTGGAGGAGGTGACGGAGATAGGGAGGGTTGTGGGGGCTGGAGGAAGTTACAGAGATAGGGGGGTTTGTAGGGGCTGGAGGAGTTTACTGAGATATGGAGGGATGTAGGGGCTGGAGGAGGTTATAGAGATAGGGAGGGTTGTAGGGGCTGGAGGAGGTTACAGAGATAGGGACGGGTTTAGTGGGGCTGGAGGAGGTTACAGAAATAGGGAGGGTTGTAGGGGCTGGAGGAGGCTAGAGATAGAGAGGGTTGTGGGGACTGGAGGAGGTTACAGAGATAGGGAGGGTTATAGTGGGCTGGACGAGGTTACAGAGATAGAGAGGGTTGTGGGGACTGGAGGAGGTTACAGAGATTGGGAGGGTTGTGGGGCTGGAGGAGCTTACAGGGAAAGGGAGGGTTGTGGGGGCTGGAGGAGCTTACATAGATAGGGAGGGTTTTAGGGGCTGGAGGAGGTTACAGAGATAGGGAGGTTTGTGGGGCTGGAGGCGGTGACAGAGATAGGGAGATTTGTAGGGGCTGGAGGAAGTTACAGAGATAGGGAGGGTTGTAGGGGCTGGAGGAGGTTACAGAAATAGGGAGGTTTGTAGGGGCTGGAGGAGTTTACAGAGATAGGGAGGGATGTAGGGGCTGGAGGAGGTTACAGAGATAGGGAGGGTTGTAGGGGCTGGAGGAGGTTACAGAGATAGGGACGGGTTTAGTGGGGCTGGAGGAGTTTACAGAAATACGGAGGGTTGTGGGGACTGGAGGAGATTACAGAGATAGGGAGGGTTGTAGGGGCTGGAGGAGGTTACAGAGATAGGGAGGGTTGTAGGGGCTGGAGGAGGTTACAGAGATAGGGAGGGTTGTGGGGGCTGGAGGACGTTACAGACATAGGGAGGATTGTAGGGGCTGGAGGAGAATTTACAGAGATAGGGAGGTTTGTGGGGCTGGAGGATGTTACAGAGATAGGGAGGGTTGCGGGACTGGAAGGGGTTACAGAGATAGAGAGGGTTGTAGGGGCAGGATGAGGTTACAAAGATAGGGAGGGTTGTAGGGGCTGGATGAGGTTACAGAGATAGGGAGGGTTGTGGGCTTGGAGGGGGTTACAGAGATAGGGAGGGTTGTGGGGGCTGGACGAGGTTACAGAGATAGGGAGGGGTGTGCGGTTGGAGGGGGTTACAGAGATAGGGAGGGTTGTAGGTGCTGGAGAAGGTTACAGAGATAGGGAGTGTTGTAAGGGCTGGAGGAGGTTACAGAGATAGGGAGGGTTGTTAGGGCTGGAGGAGGTTACAGAGATAGGGAGGGTTGTCGGGGCTGGAGGAGGTTACGGAGATTGGGAGGGGTTTAGTGGGGCTGGAGGAGGTTACAGAGATAGGGAGGGTTGTAGGGGCTGGAGGATGTTACGGAGATAGGGAGTGGGTTAGTGGGGCTGGAGGAGGTTACAGAGATAGGGAGGGTTGCTGAGACTGGAGGAGGTTACAGAGATAGGGAGGATTGTAGGGGCTGGAGGAGTTTACAGAGATAGGGAGGGTCGTAGGGACTGGAGGAGGTTACAGTGATATGGAGGGTTGTGGGGTTGGAGAGGGTTAAAGAGATGGGGAGGGTTGTGGGGCTGGAGGAAGTTACAGAGATAGGGAGGGTTGTGCGGTTGGAGGGGGTTACAGAGATAGGTAGGGTTGGAGGTGCTGGAGGAGGTTACAGAGATAGGGAGGGTTGTAAGGGCTGGAGGAGGTTACAGAGATAGGGAGGGTTGTAGGGGCTGGAGGTGGATATAGAGATAGGGAGGGTTGTAGGGGCTGGAGGAGGTTACGGAGATAGGGAGGGGTTTAGTGGGGCTGGAGGAAGTTCCAGAGATAGGGAGGGTTGTAGGGGCTGCAGGAGGTTACAGAGATAGGGAGGGTTGTAGGGACTGGAGGAGGATACAGTGATAGGGAGGTTTGTGGGTGCTGGAGGAGGTTACAGAGATAGGGAGAGTTGCAGGGGCTGGAGGAGATTTTACAGAGATAGGGAGGGTTGTGGGGTTGGAGGATGTTACAGAGATAGGGAGGGTTGCGGGACTAGAGGGGGTTACAGAGATAGAGAGGGTTGTAGGGGCTAGAGGAGGTTACAGAGATAGAGAGGGTTGTGGGGACTGGAGGAGGTTACAGAGATAGGGAGGGTAATAGTGGGCTGAACGAGGTTACAGAGATAGGGAGGGTTATAGTGGGCTGGACGAGGTTACAGAGATAGGGACGGTTGTGGGGACCGGAGGAGGTTACAGAGATTGGGAGGGTTGTGGGGCTAGAGGAGGTTACAGAGAAAGGGAGGGTTCTGGGGCTGGAGGAGGTTACTGAGATAGGGAGGGTTGCGGGGCTGGAGGAGTTTACAGAGATAGGGAGGGTTGTAGGGGCCGGTGGAGATTACTGAGATAGGGAGAGTTGTAGGGCTAGGGGAGGTTACAGAGATAGGGAGGGTTGTAGGGGCTGGAGGAGGTTACAGAGATAGGGTGGGGTGTAGGGGCTGGAGGAGATTTTACAGAGATAGGGAGGGGTGTAGGAGCTGGAGGAGATTACAGAGATAGGGAGCCATGGTTTGCTGGAGGAGGTTACAGAGATAGGGAGGGGTGTGTGGGCTGGAGGCGGTGACAGAGATAGGGAGGGTTGTAGGGACAGGAGGAAGTTACAGAGATAGGGAGGGTTGTAGGGGCTGGAGGAGGTGACAGAGATAGGGAGGGTTGTGGGGCTGGAGGAGGTTACAGAGATAGGGAGGGTTGTGGGGGCTGGAGGAGGTTACAGAGATCGGGAGGTTTCTAGGGGCTGGAGGAGTTTACAGAGATAGGGAGGGTTGTGGGAGCTGGAGGAGCTTACATAGATAGGGAGGGTTGTAGGGGCTGGAGGTGGTTACAGAGATAGGGAGGGTTGTGGGGCTGGAGGCGGTGACAGAGATAGGGAGATTTATAGGGGCTGGAGGAAGTTACAGAGATACGGAGGGTTGTAGGGGCTGGAGGAGGTGACAGAGATAGGGAGGGTTGTGGGGCTGGAGGAGGTTACAGAGATAGGGAGGGTTGTGGGGCTGGAGGCGGTGACAGAGATAGGGAGATTTGTAGGGGCTGGAGGAAGTTACAGAGATAGGGAGGGTTGTAGGGGCTGGAGGAGGTGACAGAGATAGGGAGGGTTGTGGGGCTGGAGGAGGTTATGGAGATAGGGAGGGTTGTGGGGGCTGGAGGAAGTTACAGAGATAGCGGGGTTTGTAGGGGCTGGAGGAGTTTACAGAGATAGGGCGGGATGTAGGGGCTGGAGGAGGTTATAGAGATAGGGAGGGTTGTAGGGGCTGGAGGAGGTTACAGAGATAGGGCGGGATGTAGGGGCTGGAGGAGGTTACAGAAATAGGGAGGGTTGTAGGGGCTGGAGGAGGCTAGAGGTAGAGAGGGTTGTGGGGACTGGAGGAGGTTACAGAGATAGGGAGGGTTATAGTGGGCTGGACGAGGTTACAGAGATTGGGAGGGTTGTGGGGACTGGAGGAGGTTACAGAGATTGGGAGGGTTGTGGGGCTGGAGGAGGTTACAGGGAAAGGGAGGGTTGTGGGGCTGGAGGAGGTTACAGAGATAGGGAGGGTTGTGGGGGCTGGAGGAGCTTACATAGATAGGGAGGGTTGTAGGGGCTGGAGGAGGTTACAGAGATAGGGAGGGTTGTGGGGCTGGAGGCGGTGACAGAGATAGGGAGATTTGTAGGGGCTGGAGGAAGTTACAGAGATAGGGAGGGTTGTAGGGGCTGGAGGAGGTGACAGAGATAGGGAGGGTTGTGGGGCTGGAGGAGGTTACAGAGATAGGGAAGGTTGTGTGGGCTGGAGGAGGTTACAGAAAAACGGAGGTTTGTAGGGGCTGGAAGAGTTTACAGAGATAGGGAGGGATGTAGGGGCTGGAGGAGGTTACAGAGATAGTGAGGGTTGTAGGGGCTGGAGGAGGTTACAGAGATAGGGACGGGTTTAGTGGGGCTGGAGGAGGTTACAGAAATACGGAGGGTTGTGGGGACTGGAGGAGATTACAGTGATAGGGAGGGTTGTAGGGGCTGGAGGAGGTTACAGAGATAGGGAGGGTTGTAGGGGCTGGAAGAGGTTGCAGAGATAGGGAGGGTTGTGGGGGCTGGAGGAGGTTACAGAGATAGGGAGGGTTTTAGGGGCTGGAGGAGGCTACAGAGATAGGGAGGGTTGTAGGGGCTGGAGGAGGTTACAGAGATAGGGAGGGTTGTAGGGGCTGGAGGAGGTTACGGAGATAGCGAGGGGGTTAGTGGGGCTGGAGGAGGTTACAGAGATAAGGAGGGTTGTTGGGACTGGAGGAGGTTACAGAGATAGGGAGGGTTGTAGGGGCTGGAGGATTTTACAGAGATAGGGAGGGTTGTAGGGACTGGAGGAGGTTACAGAGATAGGGAGGGTTGTAGGGTTGGAGAGGGTTAAAGAGATGGGGAGGGTTGTGGGGCTGGAGGAGGTTACAGAGATCGGGACGGTTTTAGGGGCTGGAGGAGATTATACAGAGATAGGGAGGGTTGTGGGGCTGGAGGATGTTACAGAGATAGGGAGGGTGGCGGGACTGGAGGAGGTTACAGAGATAGGGAGGGTTATAGTGGGCTGAACAAGGTTACAGAGATAGGGAGGGTTGTGGGGACTGGAGGGGGTTACAGAGATAGAGAGGGTTGTAGGGGCTGGAGGAGGCTAGAGATAGAGAGGGTTGTGGGGACTGGAGGAGGTTACAGAGATAGGGAGGGTTTTAGGGGCTGGAGGAGGCTACAGAGATAGGGAGGGTTGTAGGGGCTGGAGGAGATTACTGAGATAGGGAGAGTTGTAGGGCTAGAGGAGGTTACAGAGATAGGGAGGGTTGTAGGGGCTGGAGGAGGTTACAGAGATAGGGAGGGTTGTAGGGGCTGGAGGATGTTACGGAGATAGGGAGGGGGTTAGTGGGGCTGGAGGAGGTTACAGAGATAGGGAGGGTTGTTGAGACTGGAGGAGGTTACAGAGATAGGGAGGATTGTAGGGGCTGGAGGAGTTTACAGAGATAGGGAGGGTCGTAGGGACTGGAGGAGGTTACAGAGATATGGAGGGTTGTGGGGCTGGAGGATGTTACAGAGATAGGGAGGGTGGGGCGACTGGAGGAGGTTACAGAGATAGGGAGGGTTATAGTGGGCTGAACAAGGTTACAGATATAGGGAGGGTTGTGGGGACTGGAGGGGGTTACAGAGATAGAGAGGGTTGTAGGGGCTGGAGGAGGCTAGAGATAGAGAGGGTTGTGGGGACTGGAGGAGGTTACAGAGATAGGGAGGGTTATAGTGGGCTGGACGAGGTTACAGAGATAGGGAGGGTTGTGGGGACTGGAGGAGGTTACAGAGATTGGGAGGGTTGTGGGGCTGGAGGTGGTTACAGGGAAAGGGAGGGTTGTGGGGCTAGAGGAGGTTACAGAGATTGGGAGGGTTGTAGGGGCCGGAGGAGATTACTGAGATAGGGAGAGTTGTAGGGCTAGAGGAGGTTACAGAGATAGGGAGGGTTGTAGGGGCTGGAGGAGGTTACAGAGATAGGGAGGGTTGTAGGGGCTGGAGGATGTTACGGAGATAGGGAGGGTTGTAGGGGCTGGAGGAGGTTACAGAGATAGGGAGGGTTGTAGGGGCTGGAGGAGGTTACAGAGATAGGGTGGGGTGCAGGGGCTGGAGGAGTTTACAGAGATAGGGAGGGGTGTAGGAGCTGGAGGAGATTTTACAGAGATAGGGAGGGGTGCAGGGGCAGGAGCGGGTTACAGAGATAGGGAGGGTTGTGGGGCTGGAGGCGGTGACAGAGATAGGGAGATTTGTAGGGGCTGGAGGAACTTACAGAGATAGGGAGGGTTGTAGGGGCTGGAGGAGGTGACAGAGATAGGGAGGGTTGTGGGGCTGGAGGAGGTGACGGAGATAGGGAGGGTTGTGGGGGCTGGAGGACGTTACAGAGATAGGGGGGTTTGTAGGGGCTGGAGGAGTTTACAGAGATATGGAGGGATGTAGGGGCTGGAGGAGGTTATAGAGATAGGGAGGGTTGTAGGGGCTGGAGGAGGTTACAGAGATAGGGACGGGTTTAGTGGGGCTGGAGGAGGTTACAGAAATAGGGAGGGTTGTAGGGGCTGGAGGAGGCTAGAGATAGAGAGGGTTGTGGGGACTGGAGGAGGTTACAGAGATAGGGAGGGTTATAGTGGGCTGGACGAGGTTACAGAGATAGAGAGGGTTGTGGGGACTGGAGGAGGTTACAGAGATTGGGAGGGTTGTGGGGCTGGAGGAGCTTACAGGGAAAGGGAGGGTTGTGGGGGCTGGAGGAGCTTACATAGATAGGGAGGGTTGTAGGGGCTGGAGGAGGTTACAGAGATAGGGAGGTTTGTGGGGCTGGAGGCGGTGACAGAGATAGGGAGATTTGTAGGGGCTGGAGGAAGTTACAGAGATAGGGAGGGTTGTAGGGGCTGGAGGAGGTTACAGAAATAGGGAGGTTTGTAGGGGCTGGAGGAGTTTACAGAGATAGGGAGGGATGTAGGGGCTGGAGGAGGTTACAGAGATAGGGAGGGTTGTAGGGGCTGGAGGAGGTTACAGAGATAGGGACGGGTTTAGTGGGGCTGGAGGAGTTTACAGAAATACGGAGGGTTGTGGGGACTGGAGGAGATTACAGAGATAGGGAGGGTTGTAGGGGCTGGAGGAGGTTACAGAGATAGGGAGGGTTGTAGGGGCTGGAGGAGGTTACAGAGATAGGGAGGGTTGTGGGGGCTGGAGGACGTTACAGACATAGGGAGGATTGTAGGGGCTGGAGGAGAATTTACAGAGATAGGGAGGTTTGTGGGGCTGGAGGATGTTACAGAGATAGGGAGGGTTGCGGGACTGGAAGGGGTTACAGAGATAGAGAGGGTTGTAGGGGCTGGATGAGGTTACAAAGATAGGGAGGGTTGTAGGGGCTGGATGAGGTTACAGAGATAGGGAGGGTTGTGGGCTTGGAGGGGGTTACAGAGATAGGGAGGTTTGTGGGGGCTGGACGAGGTTACAGAGATAGGGAGGGTTGTGCGGTTGGAGGGGGTTACAGAGATAGGGAGGGTTGTAGGTGCTGGAGAAGGTTACAGAGATAGGGAGTGTTGTAAGGGCTGGAGGAGGTTACAGAGATAGGGAGGGTTGTTAGGGCTGGAGGAGGTTACAGAGATAGGGAGGGTTGTCGGGGCTGGAGGAGGTTACTGAGATAGGGAGGGGTTTAGTGGGGCTGGAGGAAGTTACAGAGATAGGGAGGGTTGTGCGGTTGGAGGGGGTTACAGAGATAGGTAGGGTTGGAGGTGCTGGAGGAGGTTACAGAGATAGGGAGGGTTGTAAGGGCTGGAGGAGGTTACAGAGATAGGGAGGGTTGTAGGGGCTGGAGGTGGTTACAGAGATAGGGAGGGTTGTAGGGGCTGGAGGAGGTTACGGAGATAGGGAGGGGTTTAGTGGGGCTGGAGGAAGTTACAGAGATAGGGAGGGTTGTAGGGGCTGGAGGAGGTTACAGAGATAGGGAGGGTTGTAGGGACTGGAGGAGGATACAAAGATAGGGAGGTTTGTGGGTGCTGGAGGAGGTTACAGAGATAGGGAGAGTTGTAGGGGCTGGAGGAGATTTTACAGAATAGGGAGGGTTGTGGGGTTGGAGGATGTTACAGAGATAGGGAGGGTTGCGGGACTAGAGGGGGTTACAGAGATAGAGAGGGTTGTAGGGGCTAGAGGAGGTTACAGAGATAGAGAGGGTTGTGGGGACTGGAGGAGGTTACAGAGATAGGGAGGGTAATAGTGGGCTGAACGAGGTTACAGAGATAGGGAGGGTTATAGTGGGCTGGACGAGGTTACAGAGATAGGGACGGTTGTGGGGACCGGAGGAGGTTACAGAGATTGGGAGGGTTGTGGGGCTAGAGGAGGTTACAGAGAAAGGGAGGGTTCTGGGGCTGGAGGAGATTGCAGAGATAGGGAGGGTTGTGGGGGCTGGAGGAGGTTACAGAGATAGGGAGGGGTGTTGGGGCTGGAGGAGGTTACAGAGATAACGAGGGTTGTGGGGGCTGGAGGAGGTTACAGAAATAGGGAGGGTTGTAAGGGCTGGAGGAC
This sequence comes from Cetorhinus maximus, assembly GCF_964194155.1. Lineage (NCBI taxonomy): Eukaryota > Metazoa > Chordata > Chondrichthyes > Lamniformes > Cetorhinidae > Cetorhinus > Cetorhinus maximus. The sequence goes on from NW_027598146.1 coordinate 40,062, forward strand.
GTTACAGAGATAGGGAGGGTTGTAGGGGCTGGAGGAGGTTACAGAGATAGGGAGGGTTGTGGGGTTGGAGGGGGTTACAGAGATAGGGAGGGTTGTGGGGGCTGAAGGAGGTTACAGAGATAGGGAGGGATGTGGGGTTGGAGGGGGTTACAGAGATAGGGAGGGTTGTAGGGGCTGGAGGAGGTTACAGAGATAGGGAGGTTGTAAGGGCTGGAGGAGGTTACAGAGATAGGGAGGGTTGTAGGGGCTGGAGGAGGTTATAGAGATAGGGAGGGTTGTAGGGGCTGGAGGAGGTTACAGAGATAGGGAGGGTTGTAGGGGCTGGAGGAGGTTACAGAGATAGGGAGGGGTGTAATGGGGCTGGAGGAGGTTACAGAGATAGGGAGGGTTGTGGGGACTGGAGGAGGTTACAGAGGTAGGGAGGATTGTAGGGGCTCGAGGAGGTTACAAAGATAGGGAGGGTTGTAGGGGCTGGGGGAGGTGACAGAGATAGGGAGGGTTGTGGGGTTGGAGGGGGTTACAGAGATAGGGAGGGTTGTGGGGGCTGGAGGAGGTTACAGAGATAGGGATGTGGGGTTGGAGGGTATTACAGAGATAGGGAGGGTTGTAGGGGCTGGAGGAGGTTACAGAGATAGGGAGGGTTGTAAGGGCTGGAGGAGGTTACAGAGATAGGGAGGGTTGTAGGGGCTGGAGGAGGTTATAGAGATAGGGAGGGTTGTGGGGCTGGAGGAGGTTACAGAGATAGGGAGGGTTGTAGGGGCTGGAGGAGGTTACGGAGATAGGGAGGGGTTTAGTGGTGCTGGAGGAAGTTACAGAGATAGGGAGGGTTGTGGGGACTGGAGGAGGTTACAGAGATAGGGAGGGGTCTTAGGGGCTGTAGGAGGTTACAGAGATAGGGAGGAGTGTAGGGGCTGGAGGAGGTTACAGAGATAGGGAGGGTTGTGGGGTTGGAGGGGGTTACAGAGATAGGGAGGGTTGTAGGGGCTGGAAGAGATTTTACAGAGATAGGGAGGGTTGTGGGGCTGGAGGAAGTTACAGAGATAGGGAGGGTTGCGGGACTGGAGGGGGTTACAGAGATAGAGGGTCGTAGGGGCTGGAGGAGGTTACAGAGATAGAGAGGGTGGTGAGGACTGGAGGAGGTTACAGAGATAGGGAGGGGTGCAGGGGCTGGAGGAGGTTACAGAGATAGGGAGGGTTGTAAGGGCTGGAGGAGGTTACAGAGATAGGGAGGGTTATGGGGCTGGAGGAGGTTACAGAGATAGGGAGGGGTGTAGGGACTGGAGGAGTTTACAGAGATAGGGAGGGGTGTAGGGACTGGAGGAGGTTACAGAGATAGGGAGGGTTGTGGCGGCTGGAGGAGATTACAGAGATAGGGAGGGGTGTAGGGGCTGGAGGAGGTTACAGAGATAGGGAGGGTTGTAGGGGCTGGAGGAGGTTACAGAGATAGGGAGGGTTGTAGGGGCTGGAGGAGGTAACAGAGATACGGAGGGTTGTAGGGGCTGGAGGAGGATACAGAGATAGGGAGGGTTGTGGGGACTGGATGAGGTTACAGAGATAGGGAGGGTTGAAGGGGCTGGAGGAGGTGACAGAGATAGGGAGGGTTGTGGGGTTGGAGGGGGTTACAGAGATAGGGAGGGTTGTGGGGCTGGAGAAGGTTACTGAGATAGGGAGGGTTGTGGGCACTGGAGGAGGTTACAGAGATAGGGAGGGTTTTAGGGGCTGGAGGAGGCTACAGAGATAGGGAGGGTTGTAGGGGCTGGAGGAGGTTACAGAGATAGGGAGGGTTGTACGGGCTGGAGGAGGTTACGGAGATAGGGAGGGGGTTAGTGGGGCTGGAGGAGGTTACAGAGATAGGGAGGGTTGTTGGGACTGGAGGAGGTTACAGAGATAGGGAGGGTTGTAGGGGCTGGAGGAGTTTACAGAGATAGGGAGGGTTGTAGGGACTGGAGGAGGTTACAGAGATAGGGAGGGTTGTGGGGTTGGAGAGGGTTAAAGAGATGGGGAGGGTTGTGGGGCTGGAGGAGGTTACAGAGATAGGGAGGGTGGCGTGACTGGAGGAGGTTACAGAGATAGGGAGGGTTATAGTGGGCTGAACAAGGTTACAGAGATACGGAGGGTTGTGGGGACTGGAGGGGGTTACAGAGATAGAGAGGGTTGTAGGGGCTGGAGGAGGCTAGAGATAGAGAGGGTTGTGGGGACTGGAGGAGGTTACAGAGATAGGGAGGGTTTTAGGGGCTGGAGGAGGTTACAGAGATAGGGAGGGTTGTAGGGGCTGGAGGAGGTTACAGAGATAGGGAGGGTTGTAGGGGCTGGAGGAGGTTACGGAGATAGGGAGGGGGTTAGTGGGGCTGGAGGAGATTACAGAGATAGGGAGGGTTGTAGGGACTGGAGGAGGTTACAGAGATAGGGAGGGTTGTAGGGGCTGGAGGAGTTTACAGAGATAGGGAGGGTTGTAGGGACTGGAGGAGGTTACAGAGATAGGGAGGGTTGTGGGGTTGGAGAGGGTTAAAGAGATGGGGAGGGTTGTGGGGCTGGAGGAGGTTACAGAGATAGGGAGGGTTGTAGGGGCTGGAGGAGATTTTACAGAGATAGGGAGGGTTGCGGGGCTGGAGGATGTTACAGAGATAGGGAGGGTGGCGCGACTGGAGGAGGTTACAGAGATAGGGATGGTTATAGTGGGCTGAACAAGGTTACAGAGATAGGGAGGGTTGTGGGGACTGGAGGGGTTTACAGAGATCGAGAGGGTTGTAGGAGCTGGAGGAGGCTAGAGATAGAGAGGGTTGTGGGGACTGGAGGAGGTTACAGAGATAGGGAGGGTTATAGTGGGCTGGACGAGGTTACAGAGATAGGGAGGGTTGTGGGGACTGGAGGAGGTTACAGAGATTGGGAGGGTTGTGGGGCTGGAGGAGGTTACAGGGAAAGGGAGGGTTGTGGGGCTGGAGGAGGTTACAGAGATTAGGACGGTTGTGGGGCTGTAGGATGTTACAGAGATAGGGAGGGTTGTAGGGGCCGGAGGAGATTACTGAGATAGGGAGAGTTGTAGGGCTAGAGGAGGTAACAGGGATAGGGAGGGTTGTAGGGGCTGGAAGAGGTTACAGAGATAGGGAGGGTTGTAGGGGCTGGAGGAGGTTAGAGAGATAGGGTGGGGTGCAGGGGCTGGAGGAGATTTTACAGAGATAGGGAGGGGTGCAGGGGCAGGAGGGGGTTACAGAGATAGGGAGTGTTGAAGGGGCTGGAGGAGGTTACAGAGACAGGTAGCGTTGTGGGGCTGGAGGAGGTTACAAAGATAGGGAGGGTTGTGGGGGCTGGAGGAGCTTACATAGATAGGGAGGGTTGTAGGGGCTGGAGGAGGTTACAGAGATAGGGAGGGTTGTGGCGCTGGAGGCGGTGACAGAGATAGGGAGATTTATAGGGGCTGGAGGAAGTTACAGAGATACGGAGGGTTGTAGGGGCTGGAGGAGGTGACAGAGATAGGGAGGGTTGTGGGGCTGGAGGAGGTTACAGAGATAGGGAGAGTTGTGGGGGCTGGAGGAGCTTACATAGATAGGGAGGGTTGTAGGGGCTGGAGGAGTTTACAGAGATAGGGAGGGTTGTGGGGCTGGAGGAGGTGACAGAGATAGGGAGATTTGTAGGGGCTGGAGGAAGTTACAGAGATAGGGAGGGTTGTAGGGGCTGGAGGAGGTGACAGAGATAGGGAGGGTTGTGGGGCTGGAGGAGGTTACGGAGATAGGGGGGTTTGTAGGGGCTGGAGGAGTTTACAGAGATAGGGCGGGATGTAGGGGCTGGAGGAGGTTATAGAGATAGGGAGGGTTGTAGGGGCTGGAGGAGGTTACAGAGATAGGGACGGGTTTAGTGGGGCTGGAGGAGGTTACAGAAATAGGGAGGGTTGTAGGGGCTGGAGGAGGATAGAGATAGAGAGGGTTGTGGGGACTGGAGGAGGTTACAGAGATAGGGAGGGTTATAGTGGGCTGGACGAGGTTACAGAGATAGGGAGGGTTGTGGGGACTGGAGGAGGTTACAGAGATTGGGAGGGTTGTGGGGCTGGAGGAGGTTACAGGGAAAGGGAGGGTTGTGGGGCTGGAGGAGGTTACAGAGATAGGGAGGGTTGTGGGGGCTGGAGGAGCTTACATAGATAGGGAGGGTTGTAGGGGCTGGAGGAGGTTACAGAGATAGGGAGGGTTGTGGGGCTGGAGGCGGTGACAGAGATAGGGAGATTTGTAGGGGCTGGAGGAAGTTACAGAGATAGGGAGGGTTGTAGGGGCTGGAGGAGGTGACAGAGATAGGGAGGGTTGTGGGGCTGGAGGAGGTTACAGAGATAGGGAGGGTTGTGTGGGCTGGAGGAGGTTACAGAAATAGGGAGGTTTGTAGGGGCTGGAGGTGTTTACAGAGATAGGGAGGGATGTAGGGGCTGGAGGAGGTTACAGAGATAGGGAGGGTTGTCGGGGCTGGAGTAGGTTACAGAGATAGGGACGGGTTTAGTGGGGCTGGAGGAGGTTACGGAAATAGGGAGGGTTGTGGGGACTGGAGGAGATTACAGTGATAGGGAGGGTTGTAGGGGCTGGAGGAGGTTACAGAGATAGGGAGGGTTGTAGGGGCTGGAGGAGGTTACAGAGATAGGGAGGGTTGTAGGGGCTGGAGGAGGTTACGGAGATAGCGAGGGGGTTAGTGGGGCTGGAGTAGGTTACAGAGATAAGGAGGGTTGTTGGGACTGGAGGATGTTACAGAGATAGGGAGGGTTGTCGGGGCTGGAGGATTTTACAGAGATAGGGAGGGTTGTAGGGACTGGAGGAGGTTACAGAGATAGGGAGGGTTGTAGGGTTGGAGAGGGTTAAAGAGATGGGGAGGGTTGTGGGGCTGGAGGAGGTTACAGAGATCGGGACGGTTTTAGGGGCTGGAGGAGATTTTACAGAGATAGGGAGGGTTGTGGGGCTGGAGGATGTTACAGAGATAGGGAGGGTGGCGGGACTGGAGGAGGTTACAGAGATAGGGAGGGTTATAGTGGGCTGAACAAGGTTACAGAGATAGGGAGGGTTGTGGGGACTGGAGGGGGTTACAGAGATAGAGAGGGTTGTAGGGGCTGGAGGAGGCTAGAGATAGAGAGGGTTGTGGGGACTGGAGGAGGTTACAGAGATAGGGAGGGTTTTAGGGGCTGGAGGAGGCTACAGAGATAGGGAGGGTTGTAGGGGCTTGAGGAGGTTACAGAGATAGGGAGGGTTGTAGGGGCTGGAGGAGGTTACGGAGATAGGGAGTGGGTTAGTGGGGCTGGAGGAGGTTACAGAGATAGGGAGGGCTGTTGAGACTGGAGGAGTTTACAGATATAGGGAGGATTGTAGGGGCTGGAGGAGTTTACAGAGATAGGGAGGGTTGTAGGGACTGGAGGAGGTTACAGAGATAGGGAGTGTAGTGGGGTTGGAGAGGGTTAAAGAGATGGGGAGGGTTGTGGGGCTGGAGGAAGTTACAGAGATAGGGAGGGTTGTAGGGGCTGGAGGAGATTTTACAGAGATAGGGAGGGTTGTGGGGCTGGAGGATGTTACAGAGATAGGGAGGGTGGCGCGACTGGAGGAGGTTACAGAGATAGGGAGGGTTATAGTGGGCTGAACAAGGTTACAGATATAGGGAGGGTTGTGGGGACTGGAGGGGGTTACAGAGATAGAGAGGGTTGTAGGGGCTGGAGGAGGCTAGAGATAGAGAGGGTTGTGGGGACTGGAGGAGGTTACAGAGATAGGGAGGGTTATAGTGGGCTGGACGAGGTTACAGAGATAGGGAGGGTTGTGGGGACTGGAGGAGGTTACAGAGATTGGGAGGGTTGTGGGGCTGGAGGTGGTTACAGGGAAAGGGAGGGTTGTGGGGCTGGAGGAGGTTACAGAGATTAGGACGGTTGTGGGGCTGTAGGATGTTACAGAGATAGGGAGGGTTGTAGGGGCCGGAGGAGATTACTGAGATAGGGAGAGTTGTAGGGCTAGAGGAGGTTACAGGGATAGGGAGGGTTGTAGGGGCTGGAAGAGGTTACAGAGATAGGGAGGGTTGTAGGGGCTGGAGGAGGTTAGAGAGATAGGGTGGGGTGCAGGGGCTGGAGGAGATTTTACAGAGATAGGGAGGGGTGCAGGGGCAGGAGGGGGTTACAGAGATAGGGAGTGTTGAAGGGGCTGGAGGAGGTTACAGAGACAGGTAGGGTTGTGGGGCTGGAGGAGGTTACAAAGATAGGGAGGGTTGTGGGGGCTGGAGGAGCTTACATAGATAGGGAGGGTTGTAGGGGCTGGAGGAGGTTACAGAGATAGGGAGGGTTGTGGGGCTGGAGGCGGTGACAGAGATAGGGAGATTTATAGGGGCTGGAGGAAGTTACAGAGATACGGAGGGTTGTAGGGGCTGGAGGAGGTGACAGAGATAGGGAGGGTTGTGGGGCTGGAGGAGGTTACAGAGATAGGGAGAGTTGTGGGGGCTGGAGGAGCTTACATAGATAGGGAGGGTTGTAGGGGCTGGAGGAGTTTACAGAGATAGGGAGGGTTGTGGGGCTGGAGGAGGTGACAGAGATAGGGAGATTTGTAGGGGCTGGAGGAAGTTACAGAGATAGGGAGGGTTGTAGGGGCTGGAGGAGGTGACAGAGATAGGGAGGGTTGTGGGGCTGGAGGAGGTTACGGAGATAGGGGGGTTTGTAGGGGCTGGAGGAGTTTACAGAGATAGGGCGGGATGTAGGGGCTGGAGGAGGTTATAGAGTTAGGGAGGGTTGTAGGGGCTGGAGGAGATTTTACAGAGATAGGGAGGGTTGTGGGGCTGGAGTATGTTACAGAGATAGGGAGGGTGGCGCGACTGGAGGAGGTTACAGAGATAGGGAGGGTTATAGTGGGCTGAACAAGGTTACAGATATAGGGAGGGTTGTGGGGACTGGAGGGGGTTACAGAGATAGAGAGGGTTGTAGGGGCTGGAGGAGGCTAGAGATAGAGAGGGTTGTGGGGACTGGAGGAGGTTACAGAGATAGGGAGGGTTATAGTGGGCTGGACGAGGTTACAGAGATAGGGAGGGTTGTGGGGACTGGAGGAGGTTACAGAGATTGGGACGGTTGTGTGGCTGGAGGATGTTACAGAGATAGGGAGGGTTGTAGGGGCCGGAGGAGATTACTGAGATAGGGAGAGTTGTAGGGCTAGAGGAGGTACAGAGATAGGGAGGGTTGTAGGGGCTGGAGGAGGTTACAGAGATAGGGAGGGTTGTAGGGGCTGGAGGAGGTTACAGAGATAGGGAGGGTTGTAGGGGCTGGAGGAGGTTACAGAGATAGGGTGGGGTGCAGGGGCTGCAGGAGATTTTACAGAGATAGGGAGGGGTGTAGGAGCTGGAGGAGATTTTACAGAGATAGGGAGGGGTGCAGGGGCAGGAAGGGGTTACAGAGATAGGGAGGGTTGTGGGGCTGGAGGCGGTGACAGAGATAGGGAGATTTGTGGGGCTGGAGGAACTTACAGAGATAGGGAGGGTTGTAGGGGCTGGAGGAGGTGACAGAGATAGGGAGGGTTGTGGGGCTGGAGGAGGTGACGGAGATAGGGAGGGTTGTGGGGGCTGGAGGACGTTACAGAGATAGGGGGGTTTGTAGGGGCTGGAGGAGTTTACTGAGATATGGAGGGATGTAGGGGCTGGAGGAGGTTACAGAGATAGGAACGGGTTTAGTGGGGCTGGAGGAGGTTACAGAAATAGGGAGGGTTGTAGGGGCTGGAGGAGGCTAGAGATAGAGAGGGTTGTGGGGACTGGAGGAGGTTACAGAGATAGGGAGGGTTATAGTGGGCTGGACGAGGTTACAGAGATAGAGAGGGTTGTGGGGACTGGAGGAGGTTACAGAGATTGGGAGGGTTGTGGTGCTGGAGGAGCTTACAGGGAAAGGGAGGGTTGTGGGGGCTGGAGGAGCTTACATAGATAGGGAGGGTTGTAGGGGCTGGAGGAGGTTACAGAGATAGGGAGGTTTGTGGGGCTGGAGGCGGTGACAGAGATAGGGAGATTTGTAGGTGTTGGAGGAAGTTACAGAGATAGGGAGGGTTGTAGGGGCTGGAGGAGGTTACAGAAATAGGGAGGTTTGTAGGGGCTGAAGGAGTTTACAGAGATAGGGAGGGATGTAGGGGCTGGAGGAGGTCACAGAGATAGGGAGGGTTGTAGGGGCTGGAGGAGGTTACAGAGATAGGGACGGGTTTAGTGGGGCTGGAGGAGTTTACAGAAATATGGAAGGTTGTGGGGACTGGAGGAGATTACAGAGATAGGGAGGGTTGTAGGGGCTGGAGGAGGTTACAGAGATAGGGAGGGTTGTAGGGGCTGGAGGAGGTTACAGAGATAGGGAGGGTTGTGGGGGCTGGACGAGGTTACAGAGATAGGGAGGGTTGTGCGGTTGGAGGGGGTTACAGAGATAGGGAGGGTTGTAGGGGCTGGAGGAGATTTTACAGAGATAGGGAGGGTTGTGGGGCTGGAGGATGTTACAGAGATAGGGAGGGTGGCGCGACTGGAGGAGGTTACAGAGATAGGGAGGGTTATAGTGGGCTGAACAAGGTTACAGATATAGGGAGGGTTGTGGGGACTGGAGGGGGTTACAGAGATAGAGAGGGTTGTAGGGGCTGGAGGAGGCTAGAGATAGAGAGGGTTGTGGGGACTGGAGGAGGTTACAGAGATAGGGAGGGTTATAGTGGGCTGGACAAGGTTACAGAGATAGGGAGGGTTGTGGGGACTGGAGGAGGTTACAGAGATAGGGAGGGTTGTTGAGACTGGAGGAGGTTACAGAGATAGGGAGGATTGTAGGGGCTGGAGGGGTATACAGAGATAGGGAGGGTCGTAGGGACTGTAGGAGGTTACAGAGATATGGAGGGTTGTGGGGTTGGAGAGGGTTAAAGAGATGGGGAGGGTTGTGGGGCTGGAGGAAGTTACAGAGATAGGGAGGGTTGTAGGGGCTGGAGGAGATTTTACAGAGATAGGGAGGGTTGTGGGGCTGGAGGATGTTACAGAGATAGGGAGGGTGGCGCGACTGGAGGAGGTTACAGAGATAGGGAGGGTTATAGTGGGCTGAACAAGGTTACAGATATAGGGAGGGTTGTGGGGACTGGAGGGGGTTACAGAGATAGAGAGGGTTGTAGGGGCTGGAGGAGGCTAGAGATAGAGAGGGTTGTGGGGACTGGAGGAGGTTACAGAGATAGGGAGGGTTATAGTGGGCTGGACGAGGTTACAGAGATAGGGAGGGTTGTGGGGACTGGAGGAGGTTACAGAGATTGGGAGGGTTGTGGGGCTGGAGGTGGTTACAGGGAAAGGGAGGGTTGTGGGGCTAGAGGATGTTACAGAGATTGGGACGGTTGTAGGGCTGGAGGATGTTACAGAGATAGGGAGGGTTGTAGGGGCCGGAGGAGATTACTGAGATAGGGAGAGTTGTAGTGCTAGAGGAGGTTACAGAGATAGGGAGGGTTGTAGGGGCTGGAGGAGGTTACAGAGATAGGGAGGGTTGTAGGGGCTGGAGGAGGTTACAGAGATAGGGAGGGTTGTAGGGGCTGGAGGAGGTTACAGAGATAGGGTGGGGTGCAGGGGCTGGAGGAGATTTTACAGAGATAGGGAGGGGTGTAGGAGCTGGAGGAGATTTTACAGAGATAGGGAGGGTGCAGGGGCAGGAGGGGGTTACAGAGATAGGGAGGGTTGTGGGGCTGGAGGCGGTGACAGTGATAGGGAGATTTGTAGGGGCTGGAGGAACTTACAGAGACAGGGAGGGTTGTAGGGGCTGGAGGAGGTGACAGAGATAGGGAGGGTTGTGGGGCTGGAGGAGGTGACGGAGATAGGGAGGATTGTGGGGGCTGGAGGACGTTACAGAGATAGGGGGGTTTGTAGGGGCTGGAGGAGTATACAGAGATATGGAGGGATGTAGGGGCTGGAGGAGGTTATAGAGATAGGGAGGGTTGTAGGGGCTGGAGGAGGTTACAGAGATAGGGACGGGTTTAGTGGGGCTGGAGGAGGTTACAGAAATAGGGAGGGTTGTAGGGGCTGGAGGAGGCTAGAGATAGAGAGGGTTGTGGGGACTGGAGGAGGTTACAGAGATAGGGAGGGTTATAGTGGGCTGGACGAGGTTACAGAGATAGAGAGGGTTGTGGGGACTGGAGGGGGTTACAGAGATTGGGAGGGTTGTGGGGCTGGAGGAGCTTACAGGGAAAGGGAGGGTTGTGGGGGCTGGAGGAGCTTACATAGATAGGGAGGGTTGTAGGGGCTGGAGGAGGTTACAGAGATAGGGAGGTTTGTGGGGCTGGAGGCGGTGACAGAGATAGGGAGGGTTGTGCGGTTGGAGGGGGTTACAGAGATAGGTTGGGTTGGAGGTGCTGGAGGAGGTTACAGAGATAGGGAGGGTTGTAAGGGCTGGAGGAGGTTACAGAAATAGGGAGGTTTGTAGGGGCTGGAGGAGTTTACAGAGATAGGGAGGGATGTAGGGGCTGGAGGAGGTTACAGAGATAGGGAGGGTTGTAGGGGCTGGAGGAGGTTACAGAAATAGGGAGGTTTGTAGGGGCTGGAGGAGTTTACAGAGATAGGGAGGGATGTAGGGGCTGGAGGAGGTTACAGAGATAGGGAGGGTTGTAGGGGCTGGAGGAGGTTACAGAGATAGGGACGGGTTTAGTGGGGCTGGAGGAGTTTACAGAAATACGGAGGGTTGTGGGGACTGGAGGAGATTACAGAGATAGGGAGGGTTGTAGGGGCTGGAGGAGGTTACAGAGATAGGGAGGGTTGTAAGGGCTGGAGGAGGTTACAGAAATAGGGAGGTTTGTAGGGGCTGGAGGAGTTTACAGAGATAGGGAGGGATGTAGGGGCTGGAGGAGGTTACAGAGATAGGGAGGGTTGTAGGGGCTGGAGGAGGTTACAGAAATAGGGAGGTTTGTAGGGGCTGGAGGAGTTTACAGAGATAGGGAGGGATGTAGGGGCTGGAGGAGGTTACAGAGATAGGGAGGGTTGTAGGGGCTGGAGGAGGTTACAGAGATAGGGACGGGTTTAGTGGGGCTGGAGGAGTTTACAGAAATACGGAGGGTTGTGGGGACTGGAGGAGATTACAGAGATAGGGAGGGTTGTAGGGGCTGGAGGAGGTTACAGAGATAGGGAGGGTTGTAGGGGCTGGAGGAGGTTACAGATATAGGGAGGGTTGTGGGGGCTGGAGGAGGTTACAGACATAGGGAGGATTGTAGGGGCTGGAGGAGAATTTACAGAGATAGGGAGGTTTGTGGGGCTGGAGGATGTTACAGAGATAGGGAGGGTTGCGGGACTGGAAGGGGTTACAGAGATAGAGAGGGTTGTAGGGGCTGGATGAGGTTACAAAGATAGGGAGGGTTGTAGGGGCTGGATGAGGTTACAGAGATAAGGAGGGTTGTGGGCTTGGAGGGGGTTACAGAGATAGGGAGGGTTGTGGGGGCTGGACGAGGTTACAGAGATAGGGAGGGTTGTGCGGTTGGAGGGGGTTACAGAGATAGGGAGGGTTGTAGGTGCTGGAGAAGGTTACAGAGATAGGGAGTGTTGTAAGGGCTGGAGGAGGTTACAGAGATAGGGAGGGTTGTAAGGGCTGGAGGAGGTTACAGAGATAGGGAGGGTTGTCGGGGCTGGAGGAGGTTACGGAGATAGGGAGGGGTTTAGTGGGGCTGGAGGAAGTTACAGAGATAGGGAGGGTTGTGCGGTTGGAGGGGGTTACAGAGATAGGTAGGGTTGGAGGTGCTGGAGGAGGTTACAGAGATAGGGAGGGTTGTAAGGGCTGGAGGAGGTTACAGAGATAGGGAGGGTTGTAGGGGCTGGAGGTGGTTATAGAGATAGGGAGGGTTGTAGGGGCTGGAGGAGGTTACGGAGATAGGGAGGGGTTTAGTGGGGCTGGAGGAAGTTACAGAGATAGGGAGGGTTGTAGGGGCGGGAGGAGGTTACAGAGATAGGGAGGGTTGTAGGGACTGGAGGAGGATACAGAGATAGGGAGGTTTGTGGGTGCTGGAGGAGGTTACAGAGATAGGGAGAGTTGTAGGGGCTGGAGGAGATTTTACAGAGATAGGGAGGGTTGTGGGGTTGGAGGATGTTACAGAGATAGGGAGGGTTGCGGGACTAGAGGGGGTTACAGAGATAGAGAGGGTTGTAGGGGCTAGAGGAGGTTACAGAGATAGAGAGGGTTGTGGGGACTGGAGGAGGTTACAGAGATAGGGAGGGTAATAGTGGGCTGAACGAGGTTACAGAGATAGGGAGGGTTATAGTGGGCTGGACGAGGTTACAGAGATAGGGACGGTTGTGGGGACCGGAGGAGGTTACAGAGATTGGGAGGGTTTTGGGGCTAGAGGAGGTTACAGAGAAAGGGAGGGTTCTGGGGCTGGAGGAGGTTACTGAGATAGGGAGGGTTGCGGGGCTGGAGGAGTTTACAGAGATAGGGAGGGTTGTAGGGGCCGGTGGAGATTACTGAGATAGGGAGAGTTGTAGGGCTAGGGGAGGTTACAGAGATAGGGAGGGTTGTAGGGGCTGGAGGAGATTTTACAGAGATAGGGAGGGGTGTAGGAGCTGGAGGAGATTACAGAGATTGGGAGGGTTTTGGGGCTAGAGGAGGTTACAGAGAAAGGGAGGGTTCTGGGGCTGGAGGAGGTTACTGAGATAGGGAGGGTTGCGGGGCTGGAGGAGTTTACAGAGATAGGGAGGGTTGTAGGGGCCGGTGGAGATTACTGAGATAGGGAGAGTTGTAGGGCTGGAGGAGGTTACAGAGATAGGGTGGGGTGTAGGGGCTGGAGGAGATTTTACAGAGATAGGGAGGGGTGTAGGAGCTGGAGGAGATTACAGAGATAGGGAGTGTTGTAGTGGCTGGAGGAGGTTACAGAGATAGGGAGGGTTGTGGGGGCTGGAGGAGGTTACAGATATCGGGAGGTTTCTAGGGGCTGGAGGAGTTTACAGAGATAGGGAGGGTTGTGGGGGCTGGAGGGGCTTACATAGATAGGGAGGGTTGTAGGGGCTGGAGGAGGTTACAGAGATAGGGAGGGTTGTGGGGCTGGAGGCGGTGACAGGGAAAGG